>NW_007246894.1:33264-34048 GCF_000164805.1 Carlito syrichta
TTTGATTTGCATCTCCTGATGATTAGTGAAGTTGAGCATTTCTCATGTGTTTGTTGGCTGCTCGGATGTCTCTTTTGTGAAGTGTCTGTTCATATCTTTTGCCCATTTTATAATGGGGTTGTTTGTTTTCTTCTTTTCAGTACGTTTCAGTTCCTTGTAGATCCAGGATGTTAAGCCTTTGTCAGACCTAGAGTTGGCAAATACTTTTTCCCAGTCTGTAGGCTGTCTCCCTGCTCTCTTGATGGTTTCTTTGGCTTTGCAGAAGCTTGTCAGTTTAAAAAGGTCCCACTTGTCTGTCTTCTCTCTTATGACCTGTGGGTTTCGGGTTTTGTTCAGGAATTGGATGCCAGTTCCGATTTCCATGAGGGTATTTCCTTCCTTTTCTAAGGTTCTCATGGTTTGAGGTTTTACAATTAGATCTCTGATCCATTTGGAGTTAACCTTTGTGCATGGGGATAGATAGGGGTCCTGTTTCAGTCTTCTGCATGTGGTCAGCCAGTTTTCCCAGCACCATTTACTGAACAGGCTCTCCTCTCCCCAGTGGTAGGTGGCGGGGGCTTTGTCCAAGATGAGTTGGTTGAGAAATTGAGGTTTTGCTTCTGGAATCTCAATTCTATTCCATTGATCTATATGCCTGTTCCTGTACCAATACCAAGCTGTTTTGATGATTGTAGCTTTATACTAAAGTTTGAAGTCTGGTATTGTGATACCACCTGCTTTGTTTTTTTTTTGCTGAGGATTGTTCTGGCTATTCTTGGACGTTTGTGTTTCCATATGAATTCCT
>NW_007246894.1:34068-34712 GCF_000164805.1 Carlito syrichta
TCAATGTAAGGAGGCTTTTGACAGATTCTCTTGGGTTTTCAAGGTACACAATCATATCATCTGCAAAGAGAGATAACTTGACTTCCTCTTTTCCTATTTGGGTACCTCTGATTGCCTCATCTTCTCTGATTGCTCGAGCCAGGACTTCCAATACTATGTTGAACAGGAGGGGTGAGAGTGGGCATCCTTGTCTAGTTCCAGTTTTCAGGGGAATTGGTTCCAATTTCATCCATTTAGGAGTATGCTGGCTGTGGGTTTCTCGTAGATGGCTTTTACTATTTTGAGGTATGTTCCCCGTATGCCTAGTTGTTCAAGGCTTTTTATCAAGAAGGGGTGCTGGATTTTATCAAAAGCTTTTTCTGTATCTAATGATATGATCATGTGGTTTTTGTTTTGACATCTGTTGATGTATTTAATTACATTTATGGTTTTACGAAGGTTGAACCAGCCTTGCATCCCAGGAATGAAGCCTACTTGGTCATGGTGGGTGATTTTTGAGATGTATTGCTGAATCCGATTTGCTAGGATCTTGTTGAGAATTTTAGCATCTATGTTCATCAAAGATATTGACCTGTAGTTCTCTTTCTTTGTTGGTTCTTTACCTGGCTTGGGTATCAATGTGATGTTGGCTTCGTTAAATGATT
>NW_007246894.1:34792-35201 GCF_000164805.1 Carlito syrichta
TTTGGGGGGACTTTGTTGGTGTCAATGTTTATTTTTATTCCACTGCAGTCCGAGAAGGTGCATGGTAGAATTTCGGTCCTTTTAAATTTGCTTATGCTTGATTTATGGCTGAGTATGTGGTTGATCTTACAATATGTTCCATGTGGTGATGAGTAGAATGTGTATTCTGTGGTCTTTGGATGGAGTGTTCTGTGGGTATCAATTAAGTCCGTTTGGTCCAGAGTCACATTGAGGTTCTGGATCTCCTTGCTGATTTTTTTGTCCTGATGATCTGTCTAGGGTTGTGAGTGGGGTATTAAAGTCCCCAGTTACAATAGTGTTAGAGTCAATATCTTTCTTTAGTTTTCCAAGAAATTGCTTTATGAAAGTTGGTGCACCTATGTTGGGTGCATATATGTTTAGGATAGAT
>NW_007246894.1:35893-36700 GCF_000164805.1 Carlito syrichta
CTCTTAAGTGTTTCTTGTAGAGGTGGTCTGGTGGCAGCATAGGTTCTTAGGGATTGGATAACTGGAAAAGATTTCAATTCTCCTTCACTAATGAAGCTTAGTTTGGCTGGGTAGGTTATTCTTGGTTGAAATTGTTTCTCTTTTAGAACTTTGAAGATAGGGCTCCAGGCTCTCCTGGCCTGAAGAGTTTCTGTGGATAAATCTGCTGCTATTCTAATTGGTTTTCCCTGGTAGGTAGTCTGGCCTTTTTCTCTTGCTGTCTTTAGGATTTTTCCTTTTATAACTACTTTGTTTAGGCAAATCATTATGTGTCTGGGAGTTGGTCTTCTCATTTGTTGTCTTGCAGGGGTTCTCTGAATCTCTTGTGTTTGAATTTTTCATCCTTAATGAGATGAGGGAAGTTTTTTTGAATGATTTCATTAAATGTTAGTTCCAGTGTGGCTTCTGTTTCTCTCTCTGCCTCAGGAAGCCCAATTACTCTTGGGTTTTGTCTCTTGAAGTGATCATTCATCTCTTGCAGGTTTTGTTCTGTCTTTTTGAGCTTCTTTTCTATGCTTTTGACAGTTTGGGCTAGTTCTGTGTTTTGGTCTTCGAGCTCTGAGATTCCTTCTTCTGCTTGGCTGATTCTGCTTTCCATGCTTATTAGTCTGTTGTTCATTTCCATCACAGTATTCTTTACTGCTGTCATTTCTGACATCAGCTTCTTCCTATTTTCCTCTTGTCTCTCCTCAATTTTTTAAATTCTCTCCATTAATGTCTTGATGTCTGGGTTTGTTGCATGTAACCAGTCATTCTGGGGGCTCTTCA
>NW_007246894.1:36720-91848 GCF_000164805.1 Carlito syrichta
GTTTTACTTCTGTTTGTTGAATCTCCTATTCTTTATGTATGCCCTCTTACTTTGTTCAATTCTGGAGTTGCACTGTAGGTTGGAGGTGGTTCTTTCTGCAGTTTTGAGATTTACTTAAGGGAGGCGCTGTGATTCAAAATCTATCTGCAGGTTCTGGTATTCGCTGACAGGTGTGTGAATAATGTGGAACCCACTTCCCACTGCCTTGGAATCTGTCCGTGCAGTGGGGCTGTAGGTTTACTCCCTGAAATAAAATGTGGTTATCAGAGGGGAGAGAATGGAGCAGATAGTGGGTTGAAGAGGGGAGTGGAGAGATAGAGGAGTAAGGGGGGAAACAAACGAGTGTGCCAACAAATGGAGATAGAGGCCTATACTGAAACAGATAAACACAATAGACCACAGCTACAGATGAACCAACTCTCATACAAAAAATAAAAAATAAAAATAAAACATATAGTGATGCTAACATACAAGCTAACCAACCACCTTATTAGTGTGCTGTTCCTCTATACAAAGACATGGTTTACAGAGAGAAGAAAAGAGAAGAAAAGGAAGAGGAAAAAAGAAAAAAGGGAACAATACAGTAGGAATAGAATTAAGTCATTAAACCAATAGAATCAATGAAGTGCACTCTGAGACATTTCGTTTAAGTCCAATGTCCTTTCAGGTCTGATTTCTAGTTTTCTTTTCAAGCTGGTAAATTAGTTTGCAGTTAGGGTCAGTTGCCCCTGGTCTGCTGTGAAGGATAGTTCAGGTCACCCTCTGTTCACCACTCTGGTCTATGTCTTTATCAAGCTTGTTTCTCCCATTTCGGTGCTGTTACCTTGAATTGCCAGCAGGTGGTGCTATCTCAGCTGCTCACCCCAGAGGGGGTAGGGCCGGACAGGAACAAGATGGCTGCCTGCCTCAGGGCCGACAACAGGAGACTTACGGCAGGTGGGCAGAACGTCTTGGTTGCAGGAGAGGTGGCAGCGATCCCAGCAGATCTTCCCTGCAGGGACTTGAAGTGGATTGCCTCCGGCCCGGGCGGTGCGATGTGCTACGGCTGTCATGGAGGTGGTGGCGGCAGCGGCGGCAGCATCTCCACTGCGGTGGCTGTCCAGTCTGCTGTGATGCCCCAGCAGTGGCAATGGCCGAGCTCCGTATGAAGAGCAGGCTGCGATGTTGGGGTCCGCAGTCCTCCGGGACAAGAGTCAGAGATCCACTGCAGATCTCCTTTGCAGAGGGCTTCACAGATCGGGTTGCCCTGTTGCCATCTTGCCACTCTAGCTACAGATTTTAATCTCAAAATAACTTGGTCTCAGTAGACAGGCCAACCTGCTGCGGCAGTCCTGCTCTCGAGCCCGCAGCTCCCCACTCGAGATCCAGGCACCTGCAGGTCCGCTCTGCAGCTACCTCCCTGCGCCCGCCGAGCCGCTGCACTCCTAGTTAATTTCTAATCTACTTTCTGCCTCTATGAATTTGCCTATTCTAGATATTTCATGTAAGTGGACTGATACAGTTTGGATGGTTATCCCTTCCAAATCTCATATTGAAAAGTGATCCCTAGTACTGTAGGTGGGACCTAGTGGGAAATGTTTGGACTGTGAGGGTGGATCCCACATGAATGACTTGGTACCCTTCTTCAAGTAAAGAGAGGTCTCGCTCTATTTACATGAGAGTTGATTGTTTAAAAGAGATTGGCACCTCCTCCTCTCTCTCTTGCTCTCACTTTCACTATATGACACACCTGCTTTCTCTCCACATTCTAACATGATTGTACGTGTGCTGAGGCCTCATAAGAAGTCCAACAGATGCCAGATCTATACAGAACCATGAGCCAAAATAAAACTTTTTTCTGTATAAATTGCCCTATAGCAATGCAAAACGGACTAATACATGGATTCATAAAACATTTGTTGTTTTGTGTCTGGCTTCTTTCACTTAGCATAATGTTTCAAGGTTCATCCATGTTATAATATGTATCAAAATTTCATTCCTTATTATGATGACTAATATTCCATTGTATGTATATATCATATTTTGTTTATCCACTTATCTGTTAGTAGATACTTGGGTTGTTTCTACCTTTTGGCTGTTGAAAAATGCTACAATGAACGTTGGCTTACAGGTATCTATTTTAGTCTCTGTTTTGAATTCTTTCTAATTTTTTTTTTCAGTTGATCTTACTCTGTTGCTCAGGCTGGAGTGCAGTGGCATGATCACAGCTGACTGTAACCTTCTGGGCTCAGGTGATCCTTCTGCCTCAGCCTCCACGTTAGCTTGAACTGTAGACACATGCCACTATGTCTAGCTAAATTTTAGATTTTTTTGTAGAAACGAGGACTTGCTATGTTTCCCAGGCTGGTCTTGAAGTCCTGGGCTCAGGCAATCCTCCTGCATCAACCTCCCAAAGTACTGGGATTATAGGCGTGAGACACCACACCTGGCTTGCTTTCAATTCTTTTGGGTATGTCTCTAGGAGTGGAATTGATAGGTCATATGGTAATTAATTGTTTCATTTATTTTTCTTTTTCAATTGGAGTCTCACTCCTGTCACCCAGGCTGGAGTGCAGTGACATGCTCACGGCCACTGCAACCTTGACCTGCTGGGTTCCGGCAATCCTTCTACCTCAGCCTTCCAAGTAGCTGTAACTACAGATGTACACCACCACATCTGGCTAGTTTTTGTAATTTATTGTAGAGATGAGATCTCACCAAGTTGTCCAGGCTGGTCTCAAACCCGTGGGCTCAGGCAATCCTCTCTCCTCGGCCTTCCAAAGTACTGGGATTACAGGCGGAGCCACTGTGCCCGGACATGTTTCACTTTGAGGAACCGCTAAACTGTCACACATCTTTTAACTCTAACATCTGATTGATACTGTGGGGATGAGTGGAAATTGTCCATTCTTGTTCCAGACCTTGTAAAATAGCAGCAATGACTATGAGTGAACTGGGAGTGACCATCTGTCAACAGTGTCCATGCAGATTTATACGTGCAAGAGCTACCAGGGGTTATTTAATTACATCTTTAGAAACAAAGACGTTAACTGTTGTAAAGAGAGCTAAGGAGTAAGCCAATGCCCAGAGTTACTGAACAATTCAACCTTTTAAAGTTTGGAAAAGTAAGCAGAAAGAGCTAAATGGCTATGCTTGAGAAAGGGGGAAAGATTGAGAAACCACAAGGACATTTGAGACTTGGAAAGGGTAGTATGAGAGAGCGAGAGAAGGAGCAATTAATTTAGATCAATTAGTGTCATTTAAAGTCACTCCACACAAGTACATCCTAAATGATAAGCATTGTGTTAAATTCTTTATATCTAATCTTTAAAGCAAGGTGGGCATGCTATTTTCATTTTACACATACATAAAGTAAGGATCTAGAGGTTACTCTCTGGCGTTTAACATGATAATGAAGACATATATTTATTCACTTGGAAACAGGAGTGTATTCAGGTTTTGTGAGGTTAAGTGACTTGCCCAAGGCCAAAGAGCCCCAGTAAACTGCAAAGATAGTGTTCGAATTCAGGGCTCACTAGTTACGTCCCCACTCCTTTTCACTGTGCCACACTAACCCTATTTCATGATTGCATTATTTTTTAAACCACCACTCTTTCCTGTCTAGGGTTGTCTGACAAAGAGTGAGTACCCTTTTGCCCTTCCAGGTTTGCATTGAGACTAGCCGTTGTTCTGTTGTGAGACTGCCCAGAGCTGTGCAACTCCTTCAGTGTATCTGGCGTCCAGTTAGTGAGTCATAAAACTTCATTGCCAAGCTCAACCTGGGCCCTTGTGCTGCTGATGTTATTTTGCTTTCTTCTAACCCCTTCTGTCTACCTTTTGCACACTTAAGTGTATGAAGTATGTCTGCTGAGCTTGGACACACATACATACATACGAGGGGGAACCCCCCAAAAAACCGAAATTAGTTTCTGGAGGGCAGGCCCCTTGTAGTACAGGCTTCCCCTGCTAGCTAAGTGTTCTAGGAATCCATCGGCATCAGTATACCAGCTAGTGTTATGAGAGGCTGTGCTCAGCTTCAGTGAATTTTTGTTTTTGAGAGTCCATGTGTTTGCCCATTTCATTTCCTTAGTTCACATGAGAGTTGATTAAAAAAGAGTTGTTTAAAAAAGCCTGGCAGGTGATTTACGAGTGCACATGCCCACACTATGCTGAGTGTCACTGATTTTTGGCCAGAGATGGCATGACCCTCATGCCCTCCCTTCCCTGTTTGCCGGATTGTGCCCTAAGCAACTTTTTTTGTTTTCCTGGATGAAAAAAGCCCTCAAAGGGAAATATTTTGCCAGTGTGGAAGAGATGAAACAAAAATGGCAGAAGCACTTTAAAAGGCATCAAAATTGATGAGTTTTGTTTTGTGCAGTGGAAAAAGCATTTTGATAGGTGTATTGCATCCAGTGGAGAGTACTTTGAAGGTAACTGAAGTTTAAACCTGTAAGAATAAATACAAGCTTTTTTTTATAAATAAATTCTGGGTTTTTTTTTTTTTTGGTTCTCCCTCGTATAGGTATGTGTACATTTTGATGTGCTTATCAACCTAAGTACTGTTTTTATCTACATTTCCTTTAGTCTTTAGTCTTACAGTTTCCAGGCCAAACATGATTTTCCTAAGTGACTTAGGTCAGCACTGTTTCTTTAAATGCCAGATTATTCTTGGGAGCTGGCACTATAGGTAGGAGTGAGTAAAAGTATGTTAAAGACATAGTAGTTGATTATAAAGATAGAAGGACCAATAACCCCTCCCATCTTGCACACAAGTTTCTTTGCAATGTGACTTTTCTCCTCTTCCCATCAAGAGGTAGATTCAGTTTCCTCACCCCTTGAATCTGAGATTGGCTTTGTTACTTGCGTGGGCCAATAGAACGTGACAGAATGGTGTGTCTTGTGGACCTAGGCCTCTAAGAGCCTGGCTGGTTTTGCTCTTGACCTCTTGGTGTGCTGTGAGAGAGCCTGAGCACACTGCCTGAAGACATGTGGCTTAGCTGACAGGCAGTACCACTGCCAGAGATGTTGGTGAGGCCATCGTAGACCACCTTGTTTAGCTGAGCCACCTAATGCCTGCAGCCACATGGGTGGCCCCAGGCAAAACCAACAGAACTGCCCAGCTGAGCCAACCTAAACTGATCCACTGAATCATGAGCAAACAAAATGTTGGTTGATTTATGCTTATATTTCTGTTATTGAGTTTGGGGGTAGTTTGTCAAGCAGCGATAGATAAATAATCCTAGCACTGACCCAGCCTGGGCATTTTTTTCACATTCAAGAAGGTTCTATAACTTATCCCATCTAAATTCCTAGTAAGGCTGTATTAGATTAGTCCACTTAAACTCTTGCATAAACAGTGCTGCTATTTTATAAACAAATATGCATTCAAGCAATTCTGAAAATTTCATGTTGACTGCATTTCAAATATGAATTTCAAGCAAATTCAAATAGAGATGAATGAGTTTGAATGAATCTCTTTTTTATTTTACCCATTTTATTTTGTTAAGAAATATAAATCTCATGATCTTCATAAAGATTCCTGATGCTGGATCTTTAGAATATCAGAAAATAGCTGGAGGTTCCCTTTGTGTAAATAAGTGGCTAGTTAGAGCTTCTAACTTAAAGTATCTCCTCGACCACCATGACCTCTCTGCTGCCTCTTTGTACATTTAATTTTAACCTCTGGATTTAGCTTTAAAATGAGAAACTTTCTATATTTTCTCCCCCTGCCTTTTTCTAGCCTTAATTTGTATGTATATTTTTCCTACACCTTTTCTTATGATGCTTTCCATATTTCTCCATCATCAATCTAGTCAGTGGGAACGTCTAGGTCAGGTCAGCTAGGACAGTGCTGACACAGAGCTTAAAAGAGAGCTTATAAGCATCATCACTGCGCCTGGCTTGGGGATTACCCTATGGTACTAAGAGCACATTCTCTGACACATGAACTCACCCTCTGTGTGACGGACTAACAAAATGCAAGCAACACGGACTATATTAAGAACAGCACTTAAACATATGACAGGACAGCCACAGAAAGAAATGGGCACGCTATTTCTTAGTAGAGATAATTCAATAACATTAAGGGATTACAGCAGAGACTTTTTTTCCAAACTTGATTTTTTGCTATTTTATTATTATTAATTTTATGTTTTATTTTAAAGATGTGGGGTATGATTCCGATTTAGGTATACAAGTGGACATCGTGCAGGTAAAGTTTGGGCCTCCCTTTGGTCCCCACTTTGCCTGGTTTGAGATCAGGTACGCTTATTGATGTGGTCCCCCCTCCCCCACATAGTATCCTGCTACTGCCAATCCCTTTCTTATAGTATTGTGATAAACATTCAGGGGGTTCTTATGAGTGAGAACATGCGGTACTCTGTTCTTTATTTCTGTGATAGATCACTGAGTATTATGGACTTTAAATCCATCTGAGTTTACAGTGGAGACTTTTAAAAGCATTTAACTAATTCTCCTCTTTTTAAAATTTGGGTAAAGCATACTCAGGAAGGGAGGGAGTGAGCAGGGTGAGGGGCATGTGGCAACACATGGGCATCTGGTCCCACAATATGGTACCAGGGGAAGAGGGCCAGCTAGAAGCCCAGACTTCACCTGCATGTAGCTTACTTCTATAGGAAACCCTCACTTATACCCCACAACTCTAAAATAAAACAAAATAATAAAATAAAATAAATACAAATAAAGTTAGAGTCCAAAAGAATGTGAGAAGTTTAACCCAATAGCTTCGGAAATTATTACAGGGATAGGAAATCTTATACAAACAAAATCTCATGGATTCCCAATAGATATGGCAGAGACATAGAGACGCTCTCTGACTGGTGTGATGGCCATCACCTTGTGCATTCCCAGGGCGGCCCCGAAAGAGGAACTTTCTCAAACCCTATTACTTTGAAAAATGCAATTTAAAAGTGACTCATCGACTCAGGCATCTTCATTTGATACACAAGAGAGCAGACCAGGGTGGTTAAGGTCAGTAGCATAGGCAGTTGTGGGGCAATGGTGGCAGTACTTAGCCTGGAAACTGGGTGCCCTGTCCCAGTTCAGGCTTCTTTTATTACACATCCTACTAGTCATTCAGTCTCTTCTCACTCAATAATGTTTCATAATTTAACTCTGTGTCACGAATATTTGAGGATCACTTTTTTCATTTACCCATTCTATGTTGTTGAGATTTATTGAAAATAGATAATGCTTTTTATATCCATGGTAGGATGGTAGATATTAGAAAGAACTAGTAAATAAAAAAAGCATGAAGAAATACTCAAAACTAAAAAAAAAAAAATTGGATTCATCTAATTTTTAATTATA
The DNA here is from genome assembly GCF_000164805.1 of Carlito syrichta. Classification (NCBI taxonomy): domain Eukaryota; kingdom Metazoa; phylum Chordata; class Mammalia; order Primates; family Tarsiidae; genus Carlito; species Carlito syrichta. Next base: position 44,029 of record NW_007246894.1, read on the forward strand.
ACCACAATAAAAATGTAAGTTGGACGCTATAGAAGCATTTTTAAGATTCTCACTTGATTCTTATTTTCTTCTCAGGATGCATACTTTTCTCAAGTACAGATATTTTAGTGAGAAGATGATTTGTCTACTCTTAACTGAATTCATAGAGATAAGCTCTGAATTATAAGTGTGCTGTTACCATCTCGGAAATCTAGATGAAGCTTAGCAATCATGAGGAAAATAGTTATGCTCTTTAGATCTTTAGCAATGATTTTGTTCTGACAAGTTATCCAGGCTGTCAAAATCATATTTAGGAAATTTGGTCTCTGAAGGAAAAGTAACTCATGTCATATCTTTGGAAGAAACCCCTTCCTCTGCTTTTAAGTAAAGAGTTCAATACTTTTGATCCCACTTAAAATTCCCAGCAATTCTTTCTTCAAAATATTTTTAGCAAGCTAGTACTGTTTTAGTTAAGTATTTCTTTAAAGCCCTTTTGTGTGCATTCTATGGGAATTAAAAGGGTGATTATAAAAACTATTAATTCAAGCCATCAGTTTTTAAATTTATCCTTCTTGTATTTAAAAAAATTTTTTATCCTAAACCAGCTAAACAAACACACATGTATGGTTTTAATAAAAATTCTAAATCTCAATTTTGACAACAACTAAAAGTAATGTTTATATCTCTTTTGTGTTTTTCCTTAAAATACTCTTAAGTCATATATTAAAAAATGGCTCATAAGATAAGGTTAGTTTTTGAGTTTATATACCCCCTCGTTTTATATTGAGTGCTACTGGCAAAGAATTTTATGTCTGTAGAACTTTAAACTCGGTTTAAATTTTTGGCAAGATTTTTTTTCTGTGTGTGATATTTGTTTCCTCTTGGCAAGTTTCTGACAACTTGATACTTTAAAAAATATACGTCTGTGATGTGGTCTCCAGTACTTGCCTTGCACCACTTTATGTTTTGATACTAAAAAGTTAGCTTGCATCAGGCCTTCAGCTGAACAAAATATATTCTCATATGTGTTGCCACATTTTGACAGGCTGCCCTCTCTTTGTGGGGCATTTCTATTTGCGGATGAATGTACCTAGAATTACATGTGTGAGATACTGTTCTGAGAAAAGAAGAGTGAGTTGTGGCCACAGGAACTCATCCTTCATCTACTCGCCACCTGTCTTCAACAAGACCAAGAAGAAATGCTGGACTGGTTTTCAGCCTGACGATTACCAAACAAGAGACTGTTGAAAAATCATTCTTGGCTGGGCACAGCGGCTCATGCTTGTAATCTCAGCACTTTGGGAGGCAGAGGCGAGAGGAGTACCTGAGCCCAGGGGTTTGAGACTAGCCTGTGCAACTTGGCAAGACCTCTCTCTACAGTTAGAAAACAAACAAACAAACAAATTAACCAGGCATGTTGGCATGCGCCTGTAGTTCCAGCTACTTGGAAGGCTGAGGCAGAAGAATCACCTGAACCCAGCAGGTCAAGGTTGCAGTAGCCATGAGGGTGCCACTGCACTTCAAACAGGGTGACAGAGTGGGACTCTGACTCAAAAATAAGAATAAGAATAATTCTTAAAGAGGAAAAAGCCTTATCTGGAAAAGTGAAACATATTCATTTTCTTTGTCTTTTTACATTTCAAGTCCTCAGGAAAGCAAGTTCATTTTTACCACTTTAAAGTGACATTCACTGTCTCATCATAGCTAACGATTAGTCCATTAGTTAACTGTAAATTCCAAGTGGAAGTTCTAATTGTTGATTTCTTTCTGAGGAGTACAAGAGTATAATTCTATAATCTCTATAACTCTATAACAGTTCATACACCTCATATGCTTGCACCCTTGCATTGACATCAAGTATTGAGTGATTATGTTGATATAGATGGCATTGTTTAATATGGAAGCCATTGGCTACATGAGGCTAATTAAAATTATTAAAATAATATAAAATTAAAAATTTGGTGCCTCAGTTACACTAGCCACATTTAAATTGCTCAGTAGCTACAGGTAACCAGTGGAGATGTTGGAGTTTCTCCTCTTTGTCCTCTGAGCAACTGCCTTATAAATAAATGTGCATTCCCAGTTAGTAGTAAGGTTGGTTGAACGAAGAAGAATGTTTAGGACATTTCTATGACCTCTATTGAGTAAAAAAACATTTCAACTATGTGCTTTTCTCTGCAAGATGCAAGGAGGTAATCCTTGATGAAAATCTCCACTGTGATTTCCATATGAACTCTGTGGCCTTAAAATAACTCTTTCTAATCTTCTGTCTTATATAGTGATGTTCCAGGTTTAAGTTTCATCCATACCCATCTTTCAGGTCCTTTGCTGGCCCCGCCAGAGTTGAGTCACCATGAATAATCTTTTCGTCTTTGAGGCTGGGTCAAGCCTGGAGGACAACATAGGGAAACACCTTATCCTTAAAGTTAAATTAGCTCTTTGGATTTCAGAATTAGATGTTTTTTTTGCTGAGAGCTACTGCAATGTCTACCTAAATGTCTTCATCTTAGACAATAGATATACCAAGGTCAGAATGGCTGCAACCGCAAGGCAAAGAATGTGTTTACTTCTGTTGAACATGACTTGGCAGAGAAGATTTAAATACTGCTGTTTGACTGTGATAAAACTAGTGGTGCCTACAGAGTAAACATAAGTAAACATTCTCAGAGCATATTTAAACATTTTAAAGATGTTTTACCCAAATGTTTGGAAGATTTAGTTTGTCTGCTGAATCATAATTGAGTATTGATTTTTAAGATTTATAACATCTATCAAATTTTAGAGAAAAGAGATGTGATTTGGATGCCAGGATATTCATGATTGATCACTCTGCCACTAATGAGCTGAGTAATCTTGGGAAAATTACTTCATATGTTTGGTTTTCAGTTTACTCCTCTTAAAAGGAAATAGGATTAAATTATTCCTAAGGATATTTTTAGCTTCAGTTTCCTATAATTTCAAGCTGATGTAAGTCTACTGTAGTCTGTAAACTATAGTCAAACATTTCATTTTAAGAATTGTATTAATTCTAAAAAAATCTGTTCTAAAATAATATCTACTGTGTCACTGGATAAATCATATTGAACAAGACACTAAAAAGTTTTTAACTATAAAAAATTTTTTTAAAACATTGAAAATATTATTAAATATTTAAAAATAGGTAACTATAGTAAAAATATTCTTTCAATGAATAGCTATGCCCTTAAGGAACTTGCAGTCTATCTGCATGGTGAGAAGTGAACACTGTTAACTATAGCGTGAGACAAGATGATCTGTATTAAAAGCTTGCTGGAGGATTAGATGTGTTTTATAAACTGTAATGGATCATGGCAGATTTTGTGACAAATGTGTTTGTGCAAAAAGTAAGATAAAGGAATAAAGTTCTTCTTTGACCTGTTTTTCCATACTTTCTTATGAATAATTTTAGGACCTAAATGAATTGTATTTGCTTTCATAGACGCATGCCCATATTCAGTTTGCTGGGGGAAGGTGTGGCATTGATGGAGAGATGAATCTGAAGAATAATCTTGTTGCTAAATAAATGCTATCTCTAGAATTTGGTAAAGATTTTTTCATTTATAGAAGCTGTTTATAAAGCTTTATGACATTGTGTTTCCTAAGTCTCTAAATAGCTATGTGTCCTATTAGATCCTAATCTCATTAAGGTCCCTGTCACATTTCTCTTAAATATTTGTCAAACAAAATTATATTCACATTAGGAATAGAAAATAAATATTCCCCTGCTGGAAAAGGTGCATTGAATATAACTATATCCCATCTTTGATTTATTTTTCTCCATGGTACTTTTAATCACCTGATATACTTTAGTTGTTTATATACTTTAGTTGTTTATTTGTTTATTGCCACTTTCCATCTCCTCTTCCTGGTGTGTAACCTCCACGAGGGTGAAGTTTTTCATTCATTCTGATCACTGTTTTAACCCCTATGACTAGAAGATTACTCAGCAAGGACAGTCAAGTGATTTCTGTTGAATAAATGAATGAGAGCGCATTCTAGAATTTTAAAAGTCTATGATTTACTGTTTTGTATTTAGAAGAAACCTACAAACATGTCATATCTCTCATTATCTAGCATGCAAATAACCAGAAGGTGCAAACCAAGAAATGGTCACCTGATTGCATTTTACTCTTATGAGAAAAACTCAAATGTATGAAGAATTTGGGGGAGGGGCAGAATGATCATTTCTATACAGCATAAAGATATATTTTAAGTGAAGTAAAAAATATTGTTTCTATGAGCATTCTAATATGCTTTGTAGGAAATACAAAAATAATTTAGAATATATAGCTCCTTCCCAAAAACTTCATCATCTTTTGAAATGCTGTTCTGGAGTGATTTTAAGATCTTGAAATGGTCCTCAAAGAAAAAGATGGTGCACAGTAGAGCTTTAATATAAATTATATTACATTTTAGTTCTTTCTCAGGCTGCTTCTCCTGATCGAATCAACAGTGCTCAGGCAGGTGGATTTATACAGCACAAATATGGCTGCCAAGATCTCAGCCCAGTGTGATGAGGGCATTTGGGCTGTTCTAACACCTTGAAAATAAACAATCTCATAGATATATGAAATGGTTACGTTAAACCGAAAATTAAATGAGCAGTTCTAACACTTTGAAAATAGCAATTCCATTTAGATATATGGAGTGTTTATGCTAGACTGGATTATTTCATTACATACCCATTATGGGTTTTGAACACCAAAATATGAACACATAATTTCTCCACTTTTTTTTTTTTTGAGTTGGAGTCTCCCTTAGTTGCCCAGGCTGGAGTGCTGTGGCACACTCAAGGTCACCTCAGCGTCGACCTGCTGGGCTCAGGCAATCCTTCTGCCTCAGCCTTCCAAGTAGTTGGAACTACAGGCACATGCTACCATGCCCAGCTAGTTTTTTGATTTATTGTAGAGATGAGGTCTCATCACATTGCCCAGGCTGTTCTCAAACCTGCAGACTCAGGCAATCCCCTCACCTCTGCCTCCCAAAGTGCTGGGATTACAGGTTTGAGCCACCGAGCCCAGCTTGTTTCTTTTTTTTTATTACACAGATACTTCTCTACTTATGATGGGGTTAAATTCCAATGAACTCACAGTAAGTTGAAAATATCATAAGTCAAAAATGCATTTAATACATTTAACCTACCGAACATCATAGCATAACTTAGTTTTGCTTACTTTAAATGTTCTCAGAACATTTACATTAACCTAAAGTTGGGCTCAATCATATAGCACAAAGCCTATTTTATAATAAAGTTTGGAATATCTCATGTAATTTATTGAATATTGTAATGAAAGTGAAAAACAGAATCATTATATGGGTATGGATTCTACTGAATGTGTATCACTTTTGCACCATTGGAAAGTCGAAAAATCATTAAGTTGAACCATTACAAGTCAGGGACTATCTGTATTTGAAATTAGGTTTTCATAGACAATACTTGCTTAAATGTAGTTTGTTAATTTTTTAATTAAAATATTTATTGGCATATTAAACCAAATTATACAAATCAAATATAGAGGAATATTATAGTCAACTTAGAAATAGAAACAGAGGAACATTTCTTCTACTCAGAAAGAAAGAAATATACTTAAAAGTATGAATCTTTGCAACAATTGTTGGTTTCCAACAATTTTTTTCTAATGGAGTTGTTCCATATAAATCGAAATGATGATGACTTCTATTAAAACAGAATTTGTATTCTCAGAAAACCTTGTTTTTGAATGAGTAATATTCTAAATTTTTTTGTGAAATAGCTTCTAGTGTCTTTTTATGCAAGGTTTTAATGTCTATGCCTGATTTTCCTTTTATTGTGTATTTATTTTATTGTGCACATGAGATTGACACAGATGTATTTTACAGTATCTACTGAATACGCTGAACTAAACTAAAGAAAAATGTGACATTTCTTTCACATATTACTGATCAAAGAATATGACATGGTTATTTTGCTTCAATTGAATCCATTTGAGACTTTCAATAATATTAGGGTAAATATAAGAAAGTTTGGAAAAGTACTTATAGGGATAAAAAACAATAAGACTCTAACGTAAAAATGAACATTAAGGAAAATATGCAAACATGACAGAAACAAAGGAATGGACACATTATTATCAACAGGCAAAGTCATCAGATGTAACACAATATTGCAGTTGGACAATTAGAGGGCTAGATGTTGTCAATATCAAATTTGGAAAACATAGCCCACTACCATTTAAGAAAAGACAGGTTGTCTAATGAAAAGAAATTGTGTGGTAAAGTCACTCAAGTGTGGTCACTCACCATTATATTAAATCGCTGGGTGTTTAGTTCAAAACTGGCGTTGAATAGCAATACTTGCTAGCGTGAAAAAATGAAGGTGCATTATGGGTAATATTCTTTGATTTCAGGTAATAGAGAGCAACTTGAAGTAGATCATGATTTTTTTTTTTTTTGAGTTGGAGTCTCACTCTGTCGCCCATGCTGGAGTGCAGTGATATGCTCACAACCACCGCAGCCTTGATCTGTGGGCTCAGATGATCCTTCCTTCTCAGCCTTTCAAGTAGCTGGAACTATAGATGTGTGCCACCATGCCAGGCTAATTTTTTTGATTTATTGTAGAGATGTGGTCTTACCAAGTTGCCCAGACTGGTCTCGATATTGTGGGCTCAGGCAATCCTCTCATCCTGGCCTCCCAAAGTGCTGGGATTATAGGCGAGCCACCGCTCCCAGCAGATCATGATTTTTTTAAGGTGAAAAGTGTTTTAAGTGTCTCGTACTCCAACAGCAAGAATGTGGTTGGGCTGCTGAAAAGGAGTGAAACCAGGAATTGGAAAACACGTTTCTTTCTCTTGTTTCTTGTCTGCAAGTGTGCTTTGAGCACAGAGCTAATTCGAAAGGCAATTTCTACATACACTTACAGAATAAAGCTAATGGGATTCTTGGAGTGTTGATCACAAGCAGACAGAGAGCTCTTCTAATAAAAATCCTTAGGGTTGCACTCAACGTGGAAAGTTTTGGGGGATAAAACAGGTGTGTCACAGTAGAGCAGATCAGAAAGTCATTGTCCACGAAATATGATGCCTGTTAGGTCAGAGACTCCAGGAAAGAACTGGAGCCTTGGCTAGAGCATGCAGGGCCTTACCTTGCCCTTCCTGCCTATTTTTATTTTTATTTTAGAGGTGGGGGTCTCACTCTGTTACCCAGGCTTAAGAGCAGTGGTGTGATCATAACTTACTGCAGCCTCAACCATCTGGGCTCACATGATCCTCCCTTAGCCTCCATAGTAGCTAGGACTACAGGCAGATACTACTGTGTCTGGCCCCTTTCTGCCCTTTGAATTGGGAGAAGACTCTTATCTGGGCTCGTTGTATCACTTTCATTCAATGTCAGCTCAAATGTCACATATTCAGAGAGATCGTCCATGACCACCCTATTTAAGGAACCCCCACACCACATTTAAAACAATCTTTTACAATGTTGTCTCCTTTTCTGAAATTATCTTGTTTACCTGCTTATCATTTGTTCTCACTTTCCTCCGCCCTTCGTGATCTCAAAGGCCTTTTCCAACTTGTTCTCCTTTGTCTCTCTGCCGAGCACATAACAGGTACACAATAAATATCTGTTGAATGAAGCACAGGCTGCTATTGTAGAATTAAGGCTAAACGCACTATGTAACGCTAGGACTTAGAAAATGTTATGGTGTCTTGATGTTCTAGAGCTGAGTGGAAGATTTTTGTAGTTCTATCATAGGTAGAATCTACCCTATTGTGTTTCGGGGGATCTTAAAGTACTTGATTTTTAAATCAATGCTTCAGAGAGGCTGGGAAATCAAGACTGCTGTTTCAGAATCAAATCTCAGTACAGGACAGGAGATTATGTGCTCAGAGTGTAAAGGGCTCTTGGGCCCATCAGACACCTCTGTGCTATATGAAGAAGGACTCAATTAGCCTTAGAGATGATAGTTTCACATCTATTGCCTGTCTCGCAGATTCAAAGGAAAACAAACGGGCTTTGGGGTTTAGAAACAAATGACTACAGCTATTGCACTGGGTTCTAATAGAATTTTTGTTGGTGGTTAATTAAACAGTTTATTTTAAGTCATCTGTATATATTTGAAGGATCTGAGTTAGATTCTACAAAAAATGTGGTATCTGCTCTTAAGCCTGAGTATTGGTGTTAGGACATTATGTTTTTCTCATAAAGTTTATCAACGTGTTTGATATCATAGGAGTCAAACAAGGTAATATAAGGGTACAATTTTCTTTCCTTTCTCTTCCCTTCGGGCTATCTTTCTGAAGAATTAACTTTATGAAAAGGTAGAACTGAATCTCCATTTAAACAGGAGGAATTTCTCCAAGAAGAAAGTCAGAGTGAAATTTGGAAGAAGGCAGAAAAGCTGGTCAGTTGTGAGCATTAACTTTTTTTTTTTTTACTAGAACTTCAACTAAGAGTGTATGTTCTGATAACACTGCATTAGAAGTACACTATAAGTCAATCTATATAAGCTACAAATCATTTTTTTCTGGCATGATCATTTCTTTAATTGTTTTGCTCTAAGAATAAACTTGTTTTTATAGAGCCAGGAAGCATTGCTCTCTAAATGTCAAGTTTCAGCAATCTTAGACTAAACAAATGAGTATAACTTTAGGAACTTGTGGCTTTCACAAGTTTCTAATGTAAGTAGTGGTTGCTTATTTTAGAGCATATTAGGAAAGGGGAGATTCCAGCACATGTTCCTCTTGAGTTCTGCCCTTAGAAGAATTTATACCTTAGGATCATGTGTCATTTCCAGAGCTGGTGTGAAAATACACTAAAAAAGTTTAGTCCTTCACAGAGTTATGTCAGGTCCTAAACTTGATTCTGCATCCTGTCTTCCAAACTTCTGTTGAAACATTGCTGGGTGAATCTCTACTGACCTTTCAGAAAAATCTCACCACCATACGGAGAAGCAGAATCTAGGTCTAGTATCCTAGACCCTTTTCCTAATAGTACAAGGTCCGACAATTAAGTTTGCAAACTCATCTTAGAAAAAGTGTTACATACCTTACTGTGAATTATCACTATAGTCATCTCTGAAGTATTCTCCTTGGGAAGCTATGCATGGACACCAGCACCTAGTCCACCTGTCAAAGCAATTTTGGAACTCTTTTTGGAATGCCCATCGGAACTGTTGTCATATTACCCTTGATGTCATGACTGTCATCAAAATGTCTTCCTTTCAATATTTTCTTTATCTTCAGGTAAAGAAAAAAAGTCACTGGGGGCCAGATCAGATGAGCAGGGAGAGTGTTTTGATACGTTATTTGTTTACTGGCTAAAAACTACCTCACAGACAGCACTGTGTGAACCGGTGCATTGTTGTGATGCAAGAGCTCCTTCAGGACCATTTTTGCACACACCATTCTCATGCCAAGATTTTCAGTTAAGATTTTCCTAACTGTTTCTCTATTAATGTTTATTTGGTCTACTATGCTTCTCTCGGTCAGTCAATGGTTTTGATGCACAATTCGACGAATTTTTGCGATGTTTTCATCTGTTCTGCTTGTTACTAGCTGTTCGGACCTCTTTTCATCAGTGACACTTTCTCTCCCCTCAGAAAAATGTTTAATCCGTTTGTACACTGCCATTTTCTTCATGACATTATCCCTATAAATTTGGACCACTGTGTCCCTGATTTCACTTTCACTCCTGTTAAGTTTAACAAGAAATTTAATGTTTATTGCACTAACACACAAAAATCTGCAACAACAATAATGAATGCTACTCAGCATGACACCACCACACGTTGACATGGACATAACCACACGTTGACATGAACATGATACACCAAGTTTGTGAAACGTCACTGAGTTGTTTGTACAGTGCTGCCAATGTAAGAACATGGTGACAAGTTGGTGAACTTATCAGACTTTGTACCTTTTGCTAAGGCTTAGGTATTCTGGGAGTTGGGTGAAGTTGGGTGCTAGAGAGGCAAGTTAATAGCAACTGCTAGAATGCACTGAAGGGAGGGGGAATAGGCAGATTTAGGTGTTTTTCTCTTCTGACTATACAATTTCCAAATCTGGTTACCTTGAAGATCTTCTCACCAGATTTCTACTTCCAGCCAAGGTAGAATAACAGAGATTGAATTTACTCTTTTGCCAAAAATAACTCAGAAAACAAAACCATCATTTAAAACAATGGTTTTTAAGGCACTGGACATGAGGTAATGAAATAATAGTGATCAGTGAGAGATGGGAAATGTATAATATTTTCCCTGCTATTGCCTGTTTTATTGCCTGAGAGATTTTCCAGGCCATGATACAGGGAAGGGAAATTGAGGTGGAGGATAGCAGACTCCCTGAGTTGAGAAGATGTTTCTGGGAGTCTGGAGAGACCAGAGTGGATAGGGTTCTCTGGACTGAGCGATGAAGAGGAGAGAGCTGCACAGAGAGAGAGAATCTTGGAAATCTTCAGAGGGCTTCCCTCAAGTATTCAGATTACTAATCAGTTCCTGCATGCAAGGAAACTACTCACATTCAAGGAAAGAACCATAAAAAAAATGATTAGTGGTAATAAAATCTAGTATTCACACATGCCAGGAAGAGTGCTTGATCCTACTAGCCAGACTGAAAAAAAACAACAACACAAAAACAAACTCATAATTCACAGGGCATTGAGCAGCGTACTCAAAACAATCACAGTAGGGAGAATAATTAATTAACCCTAAACTAAAGTCTGCTCTAGTCTCACCTAACACATCATTTCTAAAAAATTTATTATTTTTAAATTGGCAAAAAAAAAATCGTGCATATTTATGATGTAAAACATGATGTTTCAATATATGTATATATTGTGAAATGACTAAATCAAGTTGAAAGCTTATCCATTATTTCAAAGTATTTCAAATACTTTCGTGTGGTGAGAACATTTGAAATGTACTTTTTTTTTAGCAATTTTTAATTAAACAATATTTGGTTATTAACTAGTCACTATGTTGTACAACAGATCTCCTTATACTTATTAACTGAACTTTTTTTTTTTTTAGAGATAGGGTCTCACTATGTTGCTCAGATTGGTCTTGAACTCCTGGCCTGAAGAGAGTCTCCTACCTCAGTTAGCCTCCTGAGTATAAATGGGAGCCACCACGCCAGGCTTCTAACTGAAATTCTGTATACGCTGACCAAAATCTCTCTAATTTCTTTTTCTTTCCCCACGTTCCAACCTTTTCAATACCCTGGTATTCATCCTTCTACTCTTTCCTCTTATGATTTTATATGTTTTACATTACAGATATGAGGGAGATCATACACTAGTTGTCTCTGTATGAATGGTTTATTTCACTTATCTACTATAGATGGACACAGCACCTAAAAAATTTTACAAGGAAGATCCAGAAAGATCAAACTTTTCCCAAGTAACTTAACTGTGTTAAAAAAAGAAATCTTGGGGCAACCCCCTTTCAGTTCCTCTCCCACTGCCAGGTGCTTTTCTGTCTTCTAATAAATTCTTACTTAAAAAAAAAAAGAAAACATAAGAATATTTATAGGAACACAAAAATATACAGCCCTCAATCATATACAATTCACAATATTTGGCATCCAACCAGACATTATCACTCATTCAAAGAAACAAGAAGATATGAATCATAAGAAAAATCATTGGATGAAAACTGATCCAGAACTGGGTCAAGATAAGGACATTAAGACGGTTATTATAACTATGTTCCATATGTTCAAGAAACTAACTAGAATATTTTTTTAAAGGTCAAATCAAACTTTAGGGAAGGAGAACTACAATGACTAAGATTTTAAAATATATCGAGTAGAATAAACAGCAGATTAGACATTATGGGGAAAAATTAGTACACTTGAAGACATAATAGTAAAAATTATACAAAATGAACCAGAGAGAAAAAGCAAAAACAGAAAATAAAAGCAAAGAGCATAAGTGAAGTTGGGATAACTTCAAGCAGCCTGATATGCATATAATTGGATTCTTATGAGGGTAGGGTAGAAAAATAGTTGAATAAATAATGGCTAACAAAATTTTCAGATCTGTTGAAATTTTAAACCCACAGATCCCTTAAACTCAATGAACTCTATGCAAGAAGTATGGTGAAAATTACCCCAAAGCCCATTATAATTAAATTACCTAAAAGGAATGAAATCCACCCCCCAAACACACTATAGATAAGTAAGAATAAAATTGGCAGCATGTATTTGTCAGAATCTGTGCAAGACAGGTATGTCTTCTCTAGTATGGAGGTTTTTGCTGGCTTTGCTTCTTGTTCTACCTTCTTTGACACTCCTCCAAGGAGGATGTTGGGGCACTTCATTACAACTTCACAAAGTTGGAAGTCAAAACTCTCACTTAACCTTTGCTGGCAGGGATGGTGACGGGGCCAGAGTTTTCTTCTGTGGTGTTTGGTTGGAGTATAGTGATAATTGTCTAAAGTGTTCAGTCATGCTTGGTTGTTCCCATTGGCTAGAGAGGGCAAGCTTTTGTCGGAGCTTTTTCAAAGTCTTTATCTGCTGGTGTTTCTGTATCACTGATTTCTTGAAGCTCTAAGTCTGGGAGATATGAGCCAAAAAGAAAATCCATAGAACTCACCAGTTTGTCATTCCTTGGACTCAAATATCCTGAGTTTTATAGCCAGTCTACCTTCTCTCCACCTTTCAGAGTCTTCTTTTGCCTGTTTTATATACAATGTCCAGCGTTTTTAGTTATACTTCCCTAGAAATTTGTGAAAAGTACATTTATTTCATCTTTCCAGAAGCAAAATCTGGACAATTCATTGTTGAAAATTGCAAATTTCAATCAGTGAAGGAAAAGAAACCCCACAATAGTCTTTTCAACAAATGTTGTTAGAACGATTAGAAATGTACATGCAAAATGAATCTGACCCATAACTCACACCATATACTAAAATGGATCCTAGGTCTAAAGTAAAATTTTAAACTATAAAACTTTTAGAAGAATACATAAGAGAAAATGTTGTGACTTTTGTCTGGTAAAAGAGATTTTAAATACAACATCATGAAAGAACAAAAGCACAGTTTATTTAAAAACGGACTGACAAATTGTATTCCAAATGTAAAAATTTTTGCTCTTCAAAAGTCATTGTCAAGAAAAAAAGACAAGTCACAGAAATGAATAAAATATCTTTAGAGCACACATATGATGAAGGACTTATATCCAGAATATATTAAAAATATTCAAAACTCTATAAAAAACAAGCAACTCAAAAAAATGGACAAATGACTTGAAAAGATAATTCACAAAGAAAATATACAAATGAAAAACATGAAGAGATGTTCATCATCACTATTCATTAGGAAATAATTATATCAAAATGAGATACTACTGTGCACTTATTAGACTGGCTAAAATTAGAAACACTGACCACAGTAAGTGTTAATGAGGAACTGGAATCCTCGTACACTGGTTGGTAACAATGTTCACTTGTACAATCACTTTGGCAAACAATTGATAAGTAAATTGTGGTATAGCCATACGGTAGAATACTAATCTGCTATAAAAATGAACTAACTGATACATACAACGAAACAGGTGAATCACAAAATAATTTCTGTATAAGAGAAGCCAGCAAAAAAAAGAGAAAAATATATATGTACTGCTAGTGCTGTTGTGGGTTGAATTGTGCCCCCCAAAATATACAGGGGGACCCCCCAAAATCAGAATGTATTTATAAAAAATTGTCTATTTAGTCTTACATATTTAAACTTCAGTCACCTTCAAAGTACTTTCCATTTGATACAATACACATATCGAGATGCATTTTCCACCGCTCAGTTTTTGAACTCATCCATTTTGATGCCTTTTAGTGTTTCTGCCTTTTTTTGTTTCACCTGTTCCACATGGGCAAAACATTTCCCTCTGAGGACTTTTTTCATCTGGGGAAACAAACAAACAAAAAAATTGCTTGGGGCAAGATTGGGTGACTAGGGAGTGTGGGGCTTAGGGATCATGCTGTTTTTGGTTCAAAACTGCTAAACACTCAGTGCAGTATGGGCAGGTGCACTTATAAATCACCCATCATGAAATGGGCAAGCACATTGAAAGAATCTCCACCCCCCCAATAAATTCACTAATGCCAAAGGTAACCTCTCAATGCTAGCAGGTACAGTGATGGCGATGGGTTCCTAGAGCATTTACCTAATGGGAGAAGGCTGTATTACAAGGGGCTCCCTCACCAAAAAATAATTCCAGTTTTATTTTGGGTCTCCCTCACATGCAGAAGTCCTAATCCCATTATATGTGAATATTACCTTATTTGAGAATAAGGTCTTTGCAGATGTAATTAAGTTAAAAGGAGTTTCCACACAGTTGGAGGCGCCTATAATTCCTATGACTAGGATCCTTATATGGAGAGGGAAATTTATTATTATTATTATTATTTTGAGATACGATTTCACTCTGTCACTCAGGTGGAGTGCAGTGGTATAATTCTGGCTCACCGCAGCCTCAACCTCCTGGCTCAAGCGATCCGTTCATTTCAGCCTCCTGAGTAGCTGAGATTACAGGTGCATGCCACCACGCCTGGTGAAATTTTGTATTTTTTGTAGAGATGAGGTCTTGCTATGTTGCCCAGGCTGCTCTCAAACTCCTAGGCTCAAACGATTCTCCCACCTGGGCCTCCCAAAGTGCTGGGATTACATACAAGTACAGGAGCCACTGCACCTGGCCAAGAGAGCAATTTAAAAACACAGGAGACAGAAGGAAGAAATTCATGCAAAGACAGCCAGTAATTAGAGTCATGCTGCCACAAGCCAGTACATGCCAAGGATTGCTGGCAACCAACAGAAGCTAGAAGCAGCAAGGAAGGGCACTTCCCTGAGCCTTTGGCAGGAGCATGACCCTGCTGACACCTTGATTCAGTCTTCTAGCCTTCAAAACAGTATGAGAATAAATTTCTTTTGTTTTGGGTCACCCAATTTGTATTCTTTGTTATGGAAGCCCCAGGAAACGATTACAAGTACCACTCATATGATTCCATTTATAGAAAACTTTAGAAAATGATTGAAAGCAGATTAGTGGTTGCCTGGGAACAGAGGTGAAAAGGGATAGGTGGGGATCAAAGAGTTTAAAATGACGTAAAGAAACTTGGGGTTCAAGGATATGTTGGTATGTCTTGATTGTGATACATATATCAAAACTTCAATTATATACTTCAAGTATGTATAGTTTATGGTATGTTGATTGTGTTGTGATTAAAAAAGAAAAAGATAGCCAGGAGCAGTGGCTCCTGCACAGGGGCTCATGCCTGTTACCCAGCACTTTAGGAGTTGAGGCGAGAGGATTACTTGAGCCCAGGAGTTTGAGACTAGCCTGGGCAATATAGCAAGACTTCGTCTCTTTATTAAAAAACAAAACAAACAAATACTACTGTGATTTTCAGGACTGCCTTTTTCTTCTCCTGATTGTCTTATTAAAGTTAATAATGACTTTTCATAGGTAATAGAGTATACATAAGAGGGTGTAAAATGATGCCTTGTGAACTAGATTAGGCATATATTATTATATATATTTTTTGAGTTGGAGTCTCACTCTGTCGCCCAGACTGGAGTGCAGCGGCCGCTCCCGCCACCGCAGCCTCGACCTGCTGGGCTCCAGTGATCCTTCCGCCTCAGCCTTCCAAGTAGCTGAAACTACAGGCGCGCACTACCATGCCCGACTCATTTTTGATTTATTGTAGAGATGAGGTCTTGCCAAGTTGACCAGGTGGGTCTCGAACCCGCGGGCTCAGGCAATCTACTCACCTCAGCCTCCCAAAGGCACGGGATTACAGGCTGAGCCACTGAGCCCGGCTAAGCATATATTATTTTTAAAATCAGGAGATTGCACATACTATTTTATTATTCTTGATGCTCTCAAAAAGTAACAAACTCTAACCACACTGGGTTCTCATTCTTACCTGGCAGTCACTGGCTGGAGCTGAGTTGTCACCTCAGGGTGGGCATGCATTTTCCAATTTTCTTCAGTTCCTACCTGTTAGCTACCTGCTTCTCGAAGGTACCTGAGTTATTATACGACTGATCTCACACAAGCCCATAGGAGAAAGAAAACAATTTTTGTTTATCAGACTGCTTTGTTAGTGTACAGTCAGTACATTGTTGTCTGAGGTAGTGACAGTTTCATTTCCTCCTTTCTTCCCTTTCCTCCAGACCATATTTTCGTGCTGGGTCAGCGTGCATAGCTACACACTGTCCACAGTGACTTTGAAATGATCAGTTGTAAGGGCTTCACGAAATACTTTTTCTTCTACAGACCATTTTTATCTCCATATCTACCCATTATAAGAAAAAGAATGATCTAAAATTACATAAGCTCTATAAATAAAAATTCATATAAATGTTAAACATAATTCATCTGATTCAAATTAAACTCCAAAAATTGTACTGAAAATGGAATTTATTTTATGTCTCCTTGTTTTAAAATTACTGGCTTGGCTCATATTGGACATTAAGCCCTCAATGGAATTTATGATTTAGAATTAATTGTACTGCTCTCTTGTGCTGCAGTCATCATACCCGTTGCCTTCCCACAGGACAGAGGACCTCAGGCCTGTGAGGATAGGGCTCATGCACTGTTGCACAACCTTTTCCTTTTTCTTTATATGTTCACAGAATCTAAAATATGACAAGAATGGGTAGTATACAAATATATAGTTTCCGGGAAAGAATACCCCTTTGTTATTTTCATCCGGCATTGAGATTTTCATTTCTATCAACCGAAAATGAGTGAAAATTAATATTTATATATAATATTCTTCAAATAGCATTTTTACAATATTTCAGAAATTTTACTTGTATCAAGTAGTCCATATTAAGCATTGGCATAATTTAAGTAAAAAATATCTCATAAAATATTATTAACTGCAAACCTATACTTCTTTTTTTTTTAATTTGGAGTCTTACTTTGTCACCCAGGCTGGAGTGCAGTGGCACGCTCACGGTCACCCCAGCCTCGACCTGCTGGGCTCAGGCGATCCTTCTGCCTCAGCCTTCCAAGTAGCTAGAACTACAGGCACGTGCCACCACACCTGGCTAATTTTTTTGATTTATTGTAGAGATGAGGTCTCACTAAGTGGCCCACATAGGTCTCAAACCCATGGAATCAGGCAATTCTCTCACTTCGGCCTCCCACAGTGCTGGGATTATAGGCATGAGCCACCGTGCTCAGCCTTAGAACATTTTATTTTTTATTTCAAAAATTCATTATGTCTCCAGGAAATCCACTCCGAGGAAAAGGCTACAGTAAATCTTTGTGTGACCACTGTTGTCGTTCTAAGGGATTTATTGCGTTGAAAGTGACTAAAAGTTATGATGGCTTTGAAAACTTACATTCCCATAAAAGCCTGCACGTAGATGTTTATGACAACTTTATTCATAATTACCAAAACTTGGAATCAACAAAGATTGCCTTCAGTAGGCCAATGGATAAACAAATGGTGGTACATCCAGACAACAGAGTATTAGTACTAAAAAGAAATGAATTATCAACACATGAAAAGACATGAAGAAACTTTAAATGCATATTACTAAGTAAAAGAAGCTTATCTGAAAAAGCTACGTACTGTGTGTTTCCAACTATATGACATTCTGGAAAAGGCAAAAATGTGAACACAGTAAAAAGATCAGTGGTTCCCGGGGGTTAAGTGGCAGGGGGAGGGATAATGCTGATTACAGAGGATTTTTAGGGCAGTGAGAGTAGTCTATTTGCTACTGTAATAGTAGATACATGTCATTTGACATTTGTTCAAATGCACAGAATATACAACACCAAGAGTGAACCCTAGTATAAACTCTGGACTTGGGGTGATAATGATGCCAATGTAGTTTCACCGATTGTAACAGACATACTTACTGTGTTGTGTGATGTTAATGGTGGCGGAGGCTATGTGTGGGGGGAGATGGGTGAATATGGCAACTTTGTACTTTCTGCTCAATATTACTATAAACCTAAAACTGCCCTGAAAATAAAGTTGATTAATCCAAAATTGTCGGTGAGCATTTGCGATTGAGAAACCATTTGACACACTGGGAATAATGGCTTTTGGAATAAGACAGGCATGATTTGAATCTTGACTCTACCAAGTTTTAGTCTGATTACTTTGTGAATTTAACTTCTCTGGGTCTCAGTTTTCCCGTGAATAAAACGAGTGAGTCATATTCACCTTAGATTGCTATGATAAACAACTGAGATAGCATCTAACAAGCTCAGCAAATGGTAGTTGTTATTTATAATACATTTCAGGTTTGGGGCAAGGGGATTGATCTTCCATACAGCAGGAGAAGAAGGAGATACGCCCATTGCTGTCAGACTCCCAGGTACTAGAGGCCCTTTTCAGAAGCAGTACACAGAGACAGAAAATAGTAGAGCTAGCCAGTCTCAAGTATACTGTGTTTTACATTTTACTTGTTACTTTATCAGTGAAAATGCTAGATCTCCCTCGATAAACGTATGCTATTTTTAAAACTACCATACATCCCTCCACCTCTGGAAAAGGGTTGGAAATTATATACAGAAAGTCTTTGTTTCTTGATTCAATTTCCTTTCAAATTTTCAAATTGGCAAATATTTCCAAAACTAGAGGAAAGAAAAATGCATACACACTTGATATAGTTAGATGTACGTCCTCTCCAAGTCTCATGTTGAAATGTGGTCCACAATGTTGCAGATAGAGCCTAACAGGAGGGAATTGGGTGGTAGGGTGGATCCCTCATATAGTTTGGTTCTGTCCTCACGGTAATGAATGAATCTCGCTCTATTAATTCACATGATAGTTGTTTAAAAGAACCAAGCGCCTCTCTTCTTACCTTGCTTGTTCTTGCCATGTGACCCACTATTTCCTCTTACCTTTTCGCCTGAAGCCTCACCAGAAGTTGAGCAGATGCCAGTGTCATGCAGAACACTAAGCCAAATCAACCTCTTTTCTTTATAAATAACCCAGCCTCAGGCATTCCTTTATAGCAATGCAAAACAGATTGATACTATACATGAAAAGAAATCACTGGCATATAGGTCCTGGTCACTAATCTTACTGAGAAATTAAACTTACATGTAGGTCTATCAAAGGAGCGCAATGACAGGGAAAACTATCTTGAGAAATTTAGAAAGAGAAAAATCAGTTAATTATAAGAGTGGATAACCATAAGAACCGTGAAATCACTGCCTTTCTATTTTCTCCATTACCCAACACCAAAATTCTCCCACTTAAAAAACAAATTAATGTCAAGTGGCAGAGCTTATTGGTGCACCATAGCATCCATTCTTCCCTTTTCCTTGCAGCCTTCCCCCTCCCTCCCTGCCCCACCTCCCTTTGTGTTTCTGTGTTCCTTCTTACCCCTCCAGTCCTGAGGCTTCAAGGGAAAGAAGACCTTTCTCCCCATTCTAGAGACTGGTGTCTCTAGAAATAATGCCAGTTTAAACCAATAAGAAAATGAGGCAAGATTTGCTGAGGGCTGCCAGGAAAGAAATTTTCTTGCTCTGAAAAAAGAATCACTGCCCTACTGCTCATTAAGATTAAAAAATAAAATAAATAAACAGAACCACTGAAAGGGACATTCTCTCTTCATCTGGTCATCATGAAGTTGCAGTTGAAAAGCTCAGAACTGTCACAGCTACTTTTCCACCATGCAGAAGCTAATCTCAGGATGAAATTAATACACAGTGGAGGACTTAGTAGAGGGAGTTACAGAGAAATGAGGCTAGAGTTATTGACTTGTTCCAAGCCTGTATTATGCCTTCCCCTGGATTTCTAGGTATGTGAGCCAATACAGATACTTCTCTGAGCTAGCTGAAATCAGTTTGTTTTTTTAAAATTTGCAGCTGAAAGCTAATATCAACCAATCAATGAACCATTAAAAATGGTCATTTCTGACATGTTGGTTTTTATTGACATTGTGCAGAAAAATGTTAACAAAGATATGGTAAGACCTTTAAGATCATGGCACAGGATAAAAGAAAATAAGGAATTTGATACCCTGGGAAAAGAGTTTTGCAAAGGCAGCTGACTTGCCACGTGAAGCTAACACCAGATGATTAAGCCCTTACATTAATGTCCTTTTGATTCACTATTTGGACAGTTTTGTGAATTGTTATGTGATCTTATGCCCATCTGGGTTAGAGATATAGCAGAAACACTATGAATAACTATGTAAGAGATCTGGAATAGACTCAGTGGAACTTAATCATATTAGGTATATTGGGAGCTGAGTAATTATAGCAGTTATAGGGAAGTTGAATGCGGGGAATATATATATATATATTTTTTTGAGTTAGAGTCTCACTCTGTTGCCCAGGCTGAAGTGTAGTGGCACACTCACGGCCACTGCAGCCTTGACCTGCTGGGCTCAGGTGATCCTCCTGCCTCAACCTTCCAAGTATTTGGAACTAGAGGCATGCACTACCATGCCTTGCTTATTTTTTTAATTTTTATTTTCTTTTGAGTTGGAGTCTTACTTTGTAGCCCAGGCTGGAGTGTAGTGGCATGCTCACAGCCATCACAGCCTCAGCCTGTTGGGCTCAGGCGATCTTTCGACCTCAGCCTTCCAAGTAGCTGGAACTACAGGCATGCCCTACCATGCCTGGCTAATTTTTATGATTTGTAGAGATGAGGTCTCACCAAGTTTCCCAAGCTGGTCCTGAACCCCTAGACTTTAGGCAATCCTCTCACCTCAGCCTCCTAAAGTGCTGAGATTATAGGCTTGAGCCACCGCGCCCGTCTTTTGTGTGTGTGTGTGTTTAATGCACTGTTGAATCTAGGTGCCATAGCATTTTAAAACTAGGTTTGCTAGCAAGTATTTTTTAAAAGGATGAAATGTGTTTCAAATTGTGGACATAGAATCACACTGATATGTCCCATGATATGAAAACAACCTGTCATGATTTTTCAGAATAATTTCCAACATGGAGGACAGCACACATTCCCTAATTATCCTGAATTGACTTTGGCTTACGTTAAATTTTACTTGCAAATCTTCTTAGCGTGAATAGGATTAGAACGTTATTGATGTAGGATCAATGTAATATGTCATTGATCATAAAAATAAATGTGTATCTGTTGGATACATAATGGATAAATTAATTATTGAAGATTATTTTCATCTCCATGTCAGGGACTACCTAAGCTACTGGCTTACTCAAGGAGTATTTACACAATTAAGATGGTGGATTCTACAAATCTCTCCTGAAACCCTTCACATTTCTTTATTGCCAGATTTCACTGTGTACTCTAGCTCCAAGGTCATCTTTCCAGGTGCCTGTAGAACATTTTTTTATATGCATGACTGCACTATCATCTCAAACTTTTATATCCCAAATTAAACCTCCCTCTCATCTGGATCTTTTTCCCGTCTCTTTACCTTTCTTTTCAGTTGGTGGCAAAACTTTCTCTTAGTCACTAAGCAATACATCCCTCATCATCACTGACTTTTTTGTTTGTGTTAATTAACCATGGAGTTCTGTTTATTCTTCCTTTACAGTGTCTCCCTTTCCTGATCTCGTGGCTATAGCCCTCATATCACTTCTTGTTATAGACACGTAACTCTTTTCTCAGCTTTTATTTACCCCCAATTCAAACCACACTATTACTTTTGCTAGATGAATCTTTCTAAAGCAATGCTTTTATTATGGCTCTCGTTGGCTTGATAACTCACCATAACTGTACATTGCTTTAAGCTTGATATCCAATTACATTTGACTATATTATTCAAGATCTTTTATCATGGGTCTAACATTACTTATGAAAGTTGTTTTTAAATATATCAGGCCAGGCTTGGTGGCTCAGCCTGAGTCTGCAAGTTCGAGAACAGCCAGAGTAACTTGGCAAGACCTTGTCTCTACAATAAATCAAAAATTATTCAGGCGTGGTAGCTCGCGCCTATAGTTCCAGCTACTTGGAAGACTAAGGTGGAAGGATCATCAGAGCCTGGCAAGTCGATGCTGGGGTGGCCGTGAGTGTGCCACTGCACTCCAGCCTGGGCGACAGAGTGAGACTCTGACTCAAGAAAAAAAAAAAAAGAGATATATATATATCAGAATACACTTTCTGCTATAACTAGATTGATCTCTGGTATATACCAGGCATACCCCAGTGCCATACCTTTGCTTATGTTGTTGTCTTTACCAGTGACACCCAATTTCTTTTTCTTTTTTTTGAGTCGGAGTCTCACTCTGTTGCCCAGACTGGAGTGCAGTGGCATCCTCCCGGCCATCTGAGCCTCACCCTGCTGGGCTCCGGCAATCCTTCCGCTTCTACCTTCCAAGTAGCCAGAACTACAGGCGTGCACTACCACACCTGGCTAATTTTTGATTTATTGTAGAGACGAGGTGTCGCCAAGTTACCCGGGTGAATCTCGAACCCGTGGGCTCAGGCAGTGCACTCGCCTTGGCCTCCCAAAGTGCTGGGATTACAGGCTGAGCCACCGAGCCCCGCCAACACCAACTTTCAAACTCTCTCCAACTCAATCTTTTCTCCTGCTCTTTTGCCTCCACCCTGACTCTCCAACCCAAATACTCATGCCCTGCTTTCCTCAAGACCAGCTAAGTCTTATCTCTGTTTATGTCAATTGGGCTGATGTATAAGTTTGTAGCTTTTTTTTTTTTTTGAGTTGGAATGTCACTCTGTCGCCCAGACTGGAGTGCAATGGCCGCTCCCGGCCACCGCAGCCTCGACCTGCTGGGCTCCGGAGATCCTTCCGCCTCAGCCTTCCGAGTAGCCGGAATTACAGGCATGGCTACCACGCCTGGCTGATTTTTTGGTTTATTGTAGAGATGAGGTCTCGCTGCCCAGGCGGGTCTCGAACCCGCGGGATCAGGCAATCCACTCGCCTCAGCCTCCCAAAGGCGTGGGATTACAGGCTGAGCCACCGAGCCCGGCTAGTTTGTAGCATTTTTGTTTTCCCATGGAAATGTTGTACAACGGTTGATTGATCACAGTTCATCACATTTACCAATTCTTGGATTGACTGATGTGGATCATTGTGGATTAAAGCATTAAATAGTCTTCATCAAACCTCTACGACCTTCCTGAACGTGGAGAATCACTCAGGTCAAAGTGGGGACTCTCTTTGAAATGACAAAACCAGTTTCCTGCCATGCTTTCCCTGGTGGCATTATCCCAATACACAGCCCAAATGTTTTGAGTCACTTCTGCTGCCTTTAGTCCTCTGTTAAACTCAAACAGAAGAATATGTTGGAAGTGTTTGCTCTTTTCCACTTGACACTTCATCATCTTTAGCCTACAAATAGCACTAACTTTCTTCAAATCTGCAAAATGCAAAGGCATATTTACAAGCACAACATTGTCAGGCCAAATGACAAATGACAAACTCCCAACACTGCAGTGTTGCCATGCCAAAAACAAACACTATAAATTTATGCATCAACCCAATATATCAGTTAGTTATTCCTAAAGAAGCCTACCCCAAAACTGAAATTGTCTGCTATTCCTTCAATTTGTTTAAAGCTATAAAATTGAGGGTCACAGCTTTGAAGGGAATGATACGTAGGTCCATCTCTGGCTGGACCCAGGCAGTGGGGAACCCTTGGGCCATGATTCCAGTTATAATATATATAGCTTGCTGGTTACCTGCAAACTATGGTTTTCCTCTTTGTGGCTTCCCTAATAGGAATTTCTCTAATGGAAAATGGTAATTAAATCTTGACTTAAAAAATTATTTCTATGCTTAAGTGCATTGTAACTGTATAATCTACTCTGTGATTGGAAACTCCTGTAGGACAATTTAATGATATTTAGAAAAAAAACTGCAATACCTGACTTGTTACAGCACGTAAAAAAAGGCAGAATAAAAATGTGTATATAATGATATCTTGAGTATATAAAAATATATATACTCAAAAAAGACTGGAATATTAATATCAGCTGTGGTTATTTTGAATGGTGATACTATTAATGAGCTGCTATCTTTTAAAATGCTTTTTATTGCTCTTCAAAGTGTCTATAATAAACAAGAATTACCTTTAAAGTCAGAATAAAAAGTAAACTTAATTTAAAACTATTTAAGTTCTCTCCGCCTTTCTGGCCCATGGCCAGGGCCATAACTAGGCAGAATGTGTTATATGATTATTCAAAGTATGCTGCATGCTTTTTCTTTGGCCCTACACTTCAAAACGAGTTTCTTCCTTCTATTTCCAGGGATATTCCAGCTTTCGATTCCAAGATGACTATCCCTGGCTGCATAAGAACAAAGCTCATGACTGTGAAATTATTGCTGTCCTTTTTTTAGGAGACAGAGTCTTGCTCTGTCGCCTAGGGTGGAGTGCAGTGGTGCAATCAAAGCTCACTGTGACCTCAAACTACTCCTGAGTAACTAGGACTACATACATCCACCACCACACCTAGCTAATTTTTTCTCAAATTATTTGTAGAGACAGAGTCCCGTTATGATGTCCAGACTGGTCTCAAACTCCTAGCCTCAGGCTATCCTCCTGTCTTAGCCTCCCCAAATGCTGGGATTACAGGCTAGAGCCACCGTGCCCGGCCTATTGCTGTTCTTCACCTTGGGTTCTTGGGCAAACTAGCAATCTCACTTCTAAGAATCTACCTCAAAGGTTCACTGGCAAAAAGTCAAAAGACATATTCACATGGCTATTTATTGCAAGACTATTTGTAGTAAATGAATGGACAAAAACCAAAAATGTTCACCAACTGGCATTGACTGATAAAAACTATTTTATATCCATACAACAAATTCTGTTCATTTATTTAAGGGAATGAGGAAAACCTGCTTATACTTCTTTGTAGTAATCTTTGGGAAATATCATTCAAGAAAAAGAAAAGTAATACAAACACATATTTAATATCAGCTATTTATTCAAGAAAGCAGTGTGAAAAAATCTTATTTCCTCTACCCATTCAACAAATATGCATTTATTTCCATCACTAATGACAAATTACATTTATTTCATGCCAATGGCATTCTCAGTAGATTTCCATTAGAAAGATTTGTACGTAAAATTCAGTGAACTTGGAGTCATCTTTGATTTTTCTTTTTCTCTTACTAGCCCTTTTATGAATTGAATCTGTAGGCAAATTCTGTCAATTCCACATTCAGAATATTTTCCAAGTCCTCTAGCTTCTCACCATCTTTTCAACTAAACCTCCACCTGTTATCTTTCATCGAACTATAGCAAAACTTGTAGCTTACTTCCTATGTCCACTCTTGTACCACTAAAGCCTGTTCTCCACTGAGCAGTCAACATGGTCATTTCTCCCCAACTGCTTAAAAATCTCCAATGGCTATATGTCACATTTAGAATAAAATCTAAACTCCTGACTGTGGCCTATGAGATTCTCTCTGGGTCCTCTTCTTCTAACACTTATGTCCTCATTAACTATAATTAGGCTACAAAATCTGGTCCTACAATCTGGCAAGCTGTCCTGCTTAGAAACTTTGCTGTTCCCTCCGCTCAGAAATCTCTTTTCTTAGATCTTCACTGGACTCGTTCCTTACCATTCACATATTGCTTAAATGTCCCTTCTTTAGGCAGTTCTTCTCTTACCACCCAATATTAAATAGCCTTTATCTTATTTCAGTACTGCTCAATCCCTTTTCTGCTTTTTTCTCGTAGTCTTTATCAGTGTCTGAAGTTATATTGAGCTACTAAGTGATCTTTACCTCCCTAACTAGAAGATAAGCTTCTGGAGGGTAGACAGGGTCTTTCTCTTGTTGAACACCGAATCCCTGGCACATGGTAGGAATTTAGTAAATATTTGTTGAGTAAATAAATGTGTCTGTATAAAATGAGACTGAGTAGCTTAGAGAAGCTAAATGGGGAAGTAGGGAAGGGGAAATACAGTGAAAGGAAGGAGTTGTACTTCCACATGTATTTTCACAGCTGAGAGTGTGGTTGATCATCATTGTGTTGTTTTACATCACCATTAGGATTTGCCCAGCAACGCTGCTCTCTAGATCCCATGTCATTTTTCCTGTGTTTCCAGAGAGCTCCTAGGGTGTTTGTGTGTGTGTGTGTGTGTGTGTGTGTGTGTGTGTGTGTGTGTGTGTGTAGGCAGACCTCTCCAATAGTCATGAAGCCTAAAGGACTGATGGTTTTTATTGCTGCTACTTCTGTTTCCATAAGTAAGATGTTTGTGGCACTCTCCTGATTAAACCCACAGAGGTTTAGCTACAGGAAATGGGCAGTGGCATTAGGTCCCAGTTCTGGTTCTGAGAACTGGTTAAATGGCCTGTGTGACTTGATGTGACTCATTCCAAGCTTCATCTTTCGATGCCAGAGAAGGTCCAGTCAATATACTACCAGGTAGGACTTGATGTACCCCGATTTCTTATCAACTTTTATTTTTTCTCCATGGGGAAGTTGTGGAGATATAGATTGGCACAAGGCATGTAAGCGTTTGGAAATTTGATAGAATCAGGATGCCATATCTTAAGGTTTATAGGCTTTGGACACAAACTCTGAAAATTGATATGGGTACTTCATTCTTTCTAGCTGAGTAGTTGTATGATGTTCAAGATCAAATGCTGTGACTTGCATTGCTGTCTTCTGTGCTGCATTGGAGAGATTTCTACCTTCTTGCTGCTCAGCTCTGCTACCCTTTTCCCTCCTCCACCACTGTTGTGGCCTGTGTTAACAAGAACACAGCACAAATGCAGCTAGTTCTAATTCTCACTTTTATTTGGGAGAATGTTCACATTTGATATCTGAAAAAAATTACAACATACACTGATATGTTATATAAAAGGCATTGTGCACTGTGACTAAGCCCAAAGGAAAAAATACTTACACAAAGTTTGCAATAATAACAACAATAATAATTGCAGTGTCAGGCGCAGTTACTCTGAAAAGTAACTTTAAATGTTATGCAAATGATGAGCTTAAAAAAAGAAAAAAAATCAAGGAAGTCACATGTATTTGAAATCCCATACATTTTCGGCCACATCATATTTTCCTTAAAACATTTTTAAAAATGAAAACTCATGTAGTATTTTAAATCTATATTTTAGTCGCATGAAAGAAAATATACTCCTAAGTGTTCTACGCAAGTAACTGAATTAAGGCCCAACTACCCAGCTGTTTTTCTGAAAATTATAAAAATAAAAGAATAAGCAGAAGATCAAATATTCATTAGGATTATCAGACAAGAAGACAATTAAGTGCAATACAATGATTATTTTGCTTTGAATATCTAAAGTTAAAAAAGGATATGACAGAAGTAACTTTAAAAACGAGCTTTGTTTAGTTTATATTTATTATTACTAAAAATAAAACATACAAAAAATAGAGAAAATACTACTATAAAAACCCTTGTGCCCACCACTTAGATTTGATAGTTATTAATACTTTTGCCATATTTGCTTAATTTTTTTTCTGAAATTTTAAAAATTATAGATATCTTAGCATTCTATCCCTAAATATTTCATTGTATATCTCCTAAAAATATAAGTACAGTTTCCCACATAACTACAATTCTATTATCACAACTAAAAATATAATAATAATTGTCTTATAATATCTATTGCTGAGCCCATATTTAAATTTTCCATCTTATCCCCAGAATGCCTTCTATAGTTAAAACCAGGATCCTAGTGAAGGATATGCATTGCGTATTTGTGTTTTGAAACCAGGATCCTAGTGAAGAATATGCATTGCGTATTTAGCAGCAATGTCTCCTGGAGGTTTTAGAACACCCTCTCTTTTCCTCCCTTCCTTTCTTACTTCCCTTTTAATGATACCTTCTTGTTGATGAGACTGGGTCAATTGTGTCGTAGAATATCCAGTTTTTTAAAATTTGTTTCCTGGCAGCACTGTTTTAACTTATTCTTGTCATATCTTTCTATAAACCAGACATTCAATCTTTAGGATCGGCCAGACTCAGATTGAATATTTTTGGCATGAGTACTTTATGAGTGACACCACCTACTTTGTATTGTATCCCATCAGGAGTTGCATGATGTCTGGTTATCCCCTCACTGTCATGTCAAGACAGACAGACCCCTTGGTCAAGGTGGCCCCAGCCAGATCCTTTTCAAAGCCACATTCCTTCCCTGCAACCAACAGTCTCTACAGTGATGCCTTGGCACCATCCAGGAACTGGATTTTGAGAATGATTGCTTTTTTTGAAAATAGACTCTTCTATATAAGTTCACATTTAAATACACTTAATTTTAGAAATCTCTTAGTGTCAGTGAAAAATATCCTTGACTTTGAAATAAGGTCACCTAAAATCAACTTCCTATAGTGAGTAATAGAAACACAGTTTAGATCACATCACTGTTATAAAATTAATTAATTTTCCTCAAGTATTAAGCTTAAAGTTCTTTCAAGACTTTCCTTTGTGCTTTACTAAATACAAATACTGACATGTTTCATTTATGCTGCAGAAACTATGATAGCTTTTGCTGTGTAGGCACCCAGTGTAGGCCCTCCCACTGTCCCTTTTCTGAGGCTCTCAGCACATGGAACACAAGTGTGCTTTTGTGTGCTTTGCTGTGCTTCCCAGTCTGCGCCTTCTGCCAATCAAAACTGACCGCTTCTGCTGTGCCTGGCGCTTGTATGGGTTCCTGGACTTTTGCCAGCTCCTAAACCTGGCAGTAGGACTTGTGCTACAGAATTCATGTTGCTACACTTCCTGCTCACTTTTAAGTCCCGGGCAAAAACATACTCTTTATAAAATTTCTTTGGGAAGGTGCTCAACTATTAATTTGGACTCTGGGCACATAGACTTTCTGATGAATTTATATGAAAGCTGACATAATTTATGCAATTTAGAGTAAAGATTTAAATGAATGCCTTTCTTTTTTTTCCGTTGGAGTCTAATGCTGTCGCCCAGGTTGGAGTGCAGTGGCGTGCTCACGGCCACCGCAGCCTCGACCTGCTGGGCTCAGGCGATCCTTCCGCCTCAGCCTTCCAAGTAGCTGGAACTACAGACGAACTACCACACCCGACTAATTTTTGATTTATGGTGGCGACGAGGTCTTGCCAAGTTGCCCTTGCTGGTCTCGAACAATCCACTCAGGCAATCCACTCACCTTGGCCTCCCAAAGTGCTGGGATTACAGGCTGAGCCACTGAGCCCGGCGAAATGAGTGTCTTTAACCAAAATTGACTATGGGCATTTGCTATGATTGTCATGGGCATCATTTGCCTACTTAATGAAGTACACCCTGGATTCATTGCTATTTTAGCAACATTTCAGAACGGAATCTAGAATGTAGCCTTTGAATTGTATACTACCTTTAGTGACATTATCCTTGGAAGTTGTTATATACTTAAAATAGTGACTGATCACTAGAGTATACTGATCACTTAGTGTTTAACTGAGTAGATTTAAATCTCAGGATACTCTGTCCTTGGGCTATTTTTGTATTAGAGAAAAAATGCTCTTTTAAAGATAAATTACTGAAAAAAAATACCAGAGTTAGAAATACTAAAAAGGTAGACAAAGAAGAGGGTAGAAATAGAAACTGATTTATTTTTCACAGTAATGAGTAATCTGCTTTCCTTTTTAGAGCTGCCTTTGACTAGAAAAGACGATATAGTGTATGTTCTCCAAACTGTTATGTAAAGTTTTATTTTTCCATGAGTTCTTAAGCTAGAAGCCAACACAATGTTTTTCTGGGCCTAAGTGTATTGCTTGATCTTCCAAAGCCTATTTCATGGTCTGCTAGATTCTAATGGAGATGGCTGGTAATGAGATAATATTTATTTATATAGAAAATAAATTTACAAGAGAGTGCAAAAAGCATGTAAGCAAGCAGTACCAGCTTCAAAAAAGTCATAGTGAAACCATATGAATGTTTCTAGTTTCTCCAAGAGAACACTTTCTACACACACACACACACACACACACACACACACACACACACATGCACACGCGCATGCACACACACACACACTAAATTCCTCGTGCACATACCTGTAAACATATATATGTTCCAGACTTATAGGTATACGAGTGCTTTGGGGTATCATGGTGGGTGCGTCTTGCCATTTAATTGAAGCTGTAGCATTCTTACTATCCCAAGAACTATTTATCAGCTTGCTGCTTTCCTTGAAATCAACCAATAGCAGATGCTATTTGTTTTTCTGGTTTAAAACCGGTTCTATGCATCAGTTAGGTGATTTATGTATTTCACCATATAAGAACACTAAAAGAAATTTCTGTAGCATCTTTTTTGGTTACCTTGATAGCTGATGTCTTAACATTTCAGACTGATGATTTGCGGCAGGCTTGTTGCATTGCAGATTGCTGTTTAATTCCTAAAAAAAAAATAACCAAAACCCCAGCATTTCCAGGTCCTTGTTGATGTTTGGGCTGCAGGATTCAAAACCATACTCAGTCTGCTGCAACTCAGAAGAATCATTCATATAGATGAAACTTAATGTGATGCATAAATATGCTTTGTGCCAAAAAACATATAGTGTGATATCCCGATTAGTGAAAATTCTGGGAATTAATCTTCTTTATGATGAAGTTGGCAGTGTTAAAACTGTGGGAAGCAAAGCTTTGTGTGCGGTTACGCTTGACAGATGTCTCTACACAGTTTCTACTTGTTCTGCCTAAATAAAGGTAGACAGGGTTGCAACAAGCAAAACTGTGATGCTTTCAAAATATAATCACCTCCTTTTTGCTTTTCTTACCTTTAGCCAGTGGCTTCCATTCTCTTTACTCTCAACTTTTCAGAAACAGGGGCTCTAGTCTTAGTTGACTGAAAACTCTTTTGTGAGCAGGTCACCAAGTATCGATATGTGCTCTGCATTTGCTGAGTTTGAGCAGCAAAACTGTTTTGTCTGCCCTCACAGTGTTTTGTTTTGTTTTCTTTAATGAATTAGTTACCAACATTTGAAAATACAAAATTTTTACATAAAAACTGAGATCAATGTCTCTCTTGAAATGTAAGAAACTCTTGGAATATTTGTAACCATACAGACTTTTCCTTGGTCATGCTCTGTCCCCTGCAGGCAAGGCATATCCTCTGCCATTAACCACATCCTTTTCTTCTCTATCCTCTTCCCCTCCTCAAGGGTTACACTCTTTTCCGTCACCTGACCCCTGTGGGGATGTGCTTTTTTGACTCTCAAATAAGCTTAAGATTCTTGAGTGTGTTTAATGAATATCTTACACTAAATAATACTTAAGTCTTATAAACTTACATCTTGTACCTGTTCATTTCAATTATGAAGGGAAAATTTTGGTTTTCTGTTAAAAGAATATCAGAGAGTGATGAGTACACTAAAAGCCCAAACTTCACTGTAATGTAATATATGCATGTAAGAAACCTGCAGCTGTGTCCCCTAAATGTATAAAACATTTAAAAAGTTAAAAAGAATATTAGGTTTTTGGGAAGCCAGTATGTAAGACTCAAGTCACTATCTCTTAAGGGCTTGAAAGTGAATTTGAGTTACTGCTATTACAAATGGGAAGCGAAGGATGATGCTTCAGGTTTTTTTTTCCCCAGAATACTCTTACTAGTCCACCCTCCATTCCTTTGGATGACCAATGGTAGCTACAGGAGTGGTTGGAACTAGATAAAACTGTGTATCATTCGAGTATCTTACTGAAGCCCACACTGCCCTGCCCTTCAAAAAGTTAGCCTTCTCCAATCAACCTTTCCCCAAACCTTCTATTTCTCTTGACTGTAAAGTTAATATTGAATTTCTTCCCTAATATCTGTTAGTGTGATTTTTCCTCATTTACTTCTATGCTGAATCTTAAAATTTAGTTTGCTTTGTTTTCCAGCAGATCTGATGCTATTTCCTTTAGTATTTTGTCATACTTTTATACTATATGTCATTTTTTTACCCTCCTACATGAAGTTCTGAAGTTAACACCTCAATATTTTATATTTTTCCTGTCTTGCTGATGAAATACTGATGGATAAGTGTGTCACATTCTCTTCATTAATAGAAGTATTACTGCAAGCCTGTGTTAATGTCCCACTGGAAATAAGCCTTCAGGAATGCTCGTATTTTCAACAGGTTTTATTTTCTGAATTTTTCCCTAGTGCATTCTTTCAGAGTAAAGTAAGAAAAAATGCATTTTTTATGCCTGACATTTGGATTTTATTTTAAAGCTGCCAATTGTTTTTATTCACAGTTGTGTGCACTGCTACCTAAGGCTGCTTTGTAACATTGCTTATACTAGAAACTTGTTGATCATAAAGTTCCCACTTTGGGCATTTCTGTTTGGTCTCAAGTTGGATCTGCTGGCTGAACAATGAATATCGACAGTGAGCAGCCACAGTGTTATTTCTTCAACCCTACTCAAGGTGGGATTGTGTGTGGTGCTTTTAATTTTATACCATTTGTGGTACTGAGATTTTACTAAGGGCATTGGTAGTATAAAAGTAATACCCAAAGGGGGAGACTCTTTCTCAAGTGGTCTGAGAAACAAAGGCATAATTACTGAAGCATGTCAGAATATAGCTTGTTCAGAGTCAAACTAGGCCTTCTGTCCCCAGATGACTATAGAGAATAGGCATATAAACTGAGAGATCAGAAAAGTGTGTGCAGAGGACACCAGAGTGAGGAACAAATGATGGGGGACAGAAGAAAATCTTGAAGGAAGTTCAAAAGGGCATTCCTTTAATCAATCCACTTTTTAATTTTATCTACTTTCTACATGCAGACTTTCCCAAGCACTCTATCTACAGCCACGTTCTCAGTGGAAAATCGATCCAGTCAGGGTATTAGGTTCCAAGGGTTCTGAGGACCCACTTGAATAAAATTCTTCATAGTATTGATTGTGACCATTAAATAGGTAATTACATTTAGAAATCATTATGACACCAATAAAAGTGCATCAAAGAAAAATTTAATTTTTTTGGCTGCATTTAAAAAACTGTGGATACAGTATTATTTTATTGGTACACATTCAGTATTATTGTATCTGACAAATTAAGTTCTAAAATCAGCACAAAGGCAAAATTTTCGTCAAAATTGCCCTTTAAAATTCCTTAAGTGGCCATAAAATAGGGTATACGTGGCTTTGTATGTATAGGGCTGTATACTGATTCTTATGCACAAGTTTGATATGCTCTGGACTAGACTAGATGAAATAATAAAAGTAAATTCTATATGCAGATGTCTAAACCTTAAAACTACTTAGGATTCAAATGAACTCTAAAGTTCCTGTTAGTGAATCAGAGATAATTGGAAATTTTGGAACAGTTCCTAGCTGCCTTCCGAGTTGCTCCACTATACTTTAATATTAAATCTCTGAGATAAGTAATAGAAAAGACTTATTGTCATTGTAAGGATTAAGTGAAATTATATACATATACATGCAGTTGGAATTTCTTTTACACTTCTTTCATGCCTCATCCAGATTTAACTACCTTTTCTTTGAGATTGCATCTAGGTTTACATTTCTGGCTTCCAGCACATACCTAACTCGGGCCCACATTTCAACTACTGGCCAGGTATTTACTTGGTGGTTCCCTGATGGCCCCTCAAATCCTCACATTGATCGTCTTATCTTGTCCTTTCCTGTCTCCCTCTTTGAGCTTCGTCTTGTTTAACCACTATGTCAGTGAATGGCAATACCATCCTCCTAGGCTCACACACTGATATATCTTTTAGAAAGGACCTCTTCTGACCTCTTCCTCTCCCATATCCTCATGCATTTGGTTAGTCACTTGGACTTTTGAGATACTTGCTTAAACTAGTCTTCTTGCATCCAAAATTTTCTCACTTCAGCCCAACTCTTCTCTTGCCAAAGACTAGGTAATCCCCTGCCCAGGAGCTTTTGATGAAACCCCACTGTCTGCAGCGTAGTGACCTCAACAAGGCCCCCTGTGATAGGCCCTAATTCATCCCTCCAATCTTCTCTCTCCCTTAAGATTCTTACTCTGTGTGTCATTGGACTTCTTTTTTCTTGCCCTTTCTCTTGATCAGGGAGATACACCTTTCTATGCATATTTTGCTTATTGTATGCATGCCACCTTTGAAAACTCAAATGCTACCAACTTTGTGAATATTTTAAGAGCATCTCATCAAGAGTAATATGCCCTTTTAAATTTTTTCCACTGTATTTTAATATCTCTATTATTTCACATTCAAATTGCTTTATATTTACAGATGCTTGTGTCTTTATCTTAATTCTCACAAAGTATTCTGTGTATATGATGTATACTCTCACTATTTACAGCCATGAACTGTATATGACATTTTGGTCAAAAATGAACTGCATGTATGATAGTGGTCCCATAAGATTATTTAATACCTATTCTGTGTTTAGCCACACAAATGCTTGTCATTGTCACATATTGTACAGGTTTGTAGCCGAGGAACAATAGGCTATACCATGTAGTATAGGTGTTTAGTACGCTATACCATCTAGGTTTTTGTTAGTAACTGTGATGTTCACACAATGAAGAACTTGCCTCGCAACGCATTTCTCAGAATGTACCCCTTCATTAAGCATTGCATGACTCTATATAAAAATATATTTAAGAACATATACATAATCTTACGAAAGATTATATGTTTATGTATGTGGAAAGAGAGGACTATTATGTTGTTTATCTTTTTAATTTTTATAGTATTCAGCACAGTGTCTCAAACATAATAGATGCTTTTTTTTTTTTTTTTGAGTTGGCGTCTCACTCTGTCACCCAGACAGGAGTGCAGTGACAGCTCCTGGCCACCGCAGCCTTAATCTGTTGGGCTCCGGCAATCCTTCGGCCTCAGCCTTTCAAGTAGCTGGAACTACAGGCGCGTGCTACCATGCCCAGCTAATTTTTGATTTATGCTAAAGATGAGGTCTCACCAAGTTGCCCAGGTGGGTCTTGAACCTGCGGGCTCAGGCAATCCACTCACCTCAGCCTCCCAAGGTGCGGGATTACAGGCTGAGCCACCGAGCCTGGCTGGTAATTTTCAATGTACGTATATTTCAGTTCAGGGAAATCCACTTATTTGTGCAATATAATTGAAACACTATAATGTCACTTATCATCTCAAGCATAATGAATATTTGTACAAAATGAAATGCAAAATATGGTTGTAATATATATAGCCTGTGTCGGGAAAAAAGAGAATATGATCAAGATAACTAGAAACGATTTAAAAAAAATTTTTTCAGAATTATATCATCCACATATAGTCACTATTGATATTTTTGCATTTTGTTTCCAATCATATCTTCACACCACACACATACATGGACACATTTGAAGAAAGAAGTTCTATGCCAAATTCTCCCACTCATGTTATATAATTTCAAAGCTCAAAAAATACAGATGCTTAGGAAGTGCATTGCTTTTTTTTTAACTTCATTTTATTATTATTATTATTGTTTTTATTATGGAGATGTGGGGTACAAGTGAGAGTTAACTACCTAAGTAGGCTGTGTGTGCGGGGGTGTTTTGGGCTTCTAACTCTCCCTGGTAGTGGACCAGGTGCCCTTTGTGTTGTCACATAAATCTAACTCTCCTTCCTCCCTCTCTCTCTCCCCTAGCAGTGCCCAGTGACTGCCAATCCCTTCTTTGTGTTTATGTGAATAGTGTTCACATGCGGTATTTAGTTATTTGTTTCTGTGATAGCTCATTTAGTATGATGGTCTCCAACTCCATCCAATTTGCTGTGAAGTCCATTATTTTTTTGGCTATGTAATACTCCATCGTGCATATGTACCACATTTTCTTTATCCAGTCCACTTTGGATGGGCAGCAGGGTGTGTTCTATTTTTTTGCTACTGTGAATAGTGCAGTAATAAACATGTGTGTTCAGGTGTCTTTTTAACAGATTGATTTATGTTTCTCCAGATATATTCCCAGGACAGAGATCGCTGAATGGTATGAAAGATCACCTTTTAGTTATTTTGGGAATTGCCGTATTGTTTTTCATAGAGGATGCAATAGTTTACACTTCCACCAGCAGTGTAGAAGCGTTCCCTTTTCTTCCCACCTGTACCAACATCTGTTGTTGACTTATTAATGATACCCATCCTTACTGGAGTTAGGTGGTATCTCATTGCTGTTTTGATTTGCATTTCTCTGATAATTAATGAGGCTGAGCACTTTTCATGTGTCTCTTGGCTGTTGTGTGTCGTCTTCTGAGAAATGTCTGTTCCTGTCCTTTGTCTACTTTTTAATAGGGTTGTTTACTTTCATGTAGTTTGAGTTTCTTGTAGATCCTGGATGTTAAGCCTTGGCCAGATGCATAATTTCCAGATATTTTTTCCTGCACTGCTTCTTCAAAAGTTTTTATCATGAAAATTTTCAAAAAATGCAACAGGAGTCAGAATAGTATTAGGAATCTCCATACCCATCTTCAAGAATTATCATCTCATTTGCCAATATTGTTTCATCTATGCCCTCACCCAATTTTTCCTTCTGTATTATTTTCAAACAAATCCTAGTATGTGTTCTTGAAAGATAATATTTTTTCTTTAAAAACATAATCACAAAGCATTGCTATAAATAAATATAATTAACATTATTCTTTCTTGTCATCAAAATCCAGTTAGTGTTCAGATCTCCAAGTGTTTCATACATCATATTTTTTTGTATTTATTTGAATGTTTATTTGAACTTATTTAAATTATTTGAATCAGGTCCACACATTATGAATAATATGACTTTAAGCCTCTCTTAATCTGTGGGTTTCATATTCTTTTTTTTCTTTGTGATTTATTTATTGAAGAAACCTCATCATCTGTTCTATACTTTCCTACAGCAAGTTCTTTATTAATTGTGATTCAAATAAAGCCTCAGGGATTATAGCTACCTTTGACTTAGTGTGAGAAGAAAAGGCAGTAGAATTTATGGGCAGATATAATTAGCAAGCTATATCCAGTGTCTGAAAAATAGCTTTTGTGTATTAAAAATTTTGGTATTAAAATCATATCCGTATGATCACGAAATTTCCAACAAAAGCACTTGAGCTTTTTCAGAAATTAACTTCTAAGAAGTCCTTGAATGGCATAACTTGCACTACTAAATCAACTCTCTAGAGATGTTTGCCAAGTAAATCCAGTGCCATGGGTTTAAAATAAATAATAAGCCAGAATTTAAGTGTCTTTTTTTGAGATAAACTTACATAAAGAACAAACAAAGCTGCAAACAACAAATTTAAACACCAAAAAAAAAAGTTATTGTTTGAAATGTATCATTGTTTAGAAACTCTTAAAGGTGTTGCACATTGTGGATTGGTCTTTTCATTTGTTTATTTTTTTCAAGAAACAAGGAAGTGTGCTTGTGCTGATTCAAATGATAGCAGCTTGGTGTTAGGATTCATAGGAAAGAATGGCGTACTAGAAGGTGCTCTGTGCATTCCTGAAAGATCTGGAACAGGCTTGTGGTCAGAATTCATTGGAACACAGCAGTTGTCCTGCAGTTGGTGTCCAGCACTTCTGGGGACCCAGCAGCCGTTCTAAAAGTTGTACCCCTCAAAGCCAGAATCCCTTCTCTGGAAGGCTCCACATGACGGTGGTCCGTCTCTGCTTCTATTGCCTTTTCCTCTACTGGTTGACTTCTCTTCCCTCTCCTCTCAGCATCATGGTTTTTGGGTACCCTGTGGCTTCTACCACCTAGTGACTTCTACAGGCCCATAGCTTCCTTCTAACTGCTTTCATGCTGAGTGTCTCTATACTTCTGATTCTGCCTTCTGCTCCTATCTCTCTGTGTGCTTTGCATTCAGACACCCCCTTCAGAGACACGGATTCAGTTATTCCCCATTGTATTTTTCTCACAGAGCTTGAGTACCAGGGTTTTTTTGTTTGTTTGTGTTTTTACAGTTTTTACTGTCTGGGTAAGTCTATTCCTTTCTAGACTCCCTAGCTTAGCTGTTGATGTCAGTTATCCAAACCACAAACCTGTGAGATGAGAGTCATCTCTCATTTCGACTAACCTAATGGTCCCCAGCTCCCACTGATTGCACCGTCTTGATCTCCTTGGCTACTCCTTCATTATCTTCCACTAGGATTATTACAACACTTCCCTAAAAGGTTCTCCTATCCTATCTCTAATTTCTTTCTTTGTTCTATCCTTCACACTGCAACCAGAGTGATCTTTAAAACTACAATTTTTTTTTTTTTTGAGTTGGAGTCTCACTCTGTCGCCCAGACTGGAGTGCAGTGGCCGCTCCCGGCCACCCCAGCCTCACCTGCTGGGCTCCGGCGATCCTTCCGCCTCAGCCTTCCGAGTAACCGGAATTACAGGCATGGCTACCACGCCTGGCTGATTTTTTGGTTTATTGTAGAGATGAGGTCTCGCTGCCCAGGCGGGTCTCGAACCCTCGGGCTCAGGCAATCCACTCACCTCAGCCTCCCGAAGGCGCGGGATTACAGGCTGAGCCACCGAGCCCGGCTAAAACTACAATTTTTAAAATGTTATTTAACTTGCTTTTGAACTTAAAACACACACAACAACAACAACTCCTATTTGCCTATTGGTTAAAGCATGAACTCTTGCAAGGTTCTTTACCAGTTGTCCTTACACTCCTCTCTGGCCTCGTTTCTCTCTAACCTCTTCCCCTGGGTGCTATTCTCCAGTCACTAAGAATTATCATCAGTTCCACAAACAAATTATTGCCTTTCATTCATCTCTGCCCTTTCTCGTGCTGTTCCTCCTCCTTGAAATATTGACACCTTCTGCCACCCTTCTCCACCTATTAAAATTCTACCGCTCTTCAAGGCAAAACTAAAGGTCAGCTCATCAGTGATTTCTCAGGATGATGGAGCTGTTCACCCACAGTGTTTTCACAATATTTTACATGCCCGTGTCAGACCACGAATCACATTGTTCCGTCCTTATTTACTCCTCCGACTGTTTCCACTACTGCTGTGAAACATCTTTTAGGATGTGGTCCTTGACTTCTTGGTCTTGCCCGATGGGTGCAGGGCCCTGGCACATAGTAGGCGTTCACTAGCACACCTGTTTGTTGTGTAGTAATAATAACTGTAAAATCACACTTTGTTCTTGCCGCAGTGTTTAAAACTCATGTTTCTATTAAGGATGCAAGGACTATTGAGGTATCATTTCTGAAAAATTACCTTGCTGAAATATGCATAAAATGAAATTGCTGCCAGTGGCAACTGTAACTGAAGAGGAAATCCATTGTTACTAAATTTCACTAAACATTCAAGCGGCAGGCACCGCTAGAAGCGCTGCTTGAGAACAAGCGTCTCTTTTTATTTTTTATGAGAGAAAAGTTACCGCTTTCTGATGAAGAAAAAGAAGAAGGAGGAGGAGGAGGAGGAGGAGGAGGAGGAAGAAGAAAGTAAAGGTCATAGGAATTTTATCATCTGAGAAGCATTACTCTGCTCTCTGCCCATTTTTTTCTCTCTCACATGGAACAGATAAATGAGAGGCTCTAAGGGACTTGAACCTGTGGGAAATGATTCAACAGCAGGGCTTGAATAAGGAAAATTATTCTTTGACCTTAATACTCATGACCAACAACTGCAAGATTTTTCCAGAATTTCAATGCTAGAATGTTCTGAAGTTTAACTCCAGAATCTTTCCTCTTTCTATACCATATACCTCCCAAGTGATTGTTTTATTAATACCTGAAGGAGAGTTGTTTTAAAAACTTGAGCTTTAAGAAAAGGTTTAAACTTTTAAAATAGCCCCTTTATTTTTCCATAACAAAACACCACTTTGGGGTCTTCAAATAGCTGATGTTATTCCTTGTGTAACTTTGCTTGTATAACTGCTAAACACTCAAAAGCAAACAATAAACAGAAATGGCAAGACGATTCACTTATCTTCATTAGAGACAGCTTCCTGTGGTAGTTATGGAGCTGTAGTGCTAGATTTAAATTTTGCATCTTCAGTGCAACTAACATATATGATCTTGACCAATTATGTGACTTCTCTGTGTCTCAGTTTTCTCATCTGTGAAATAGAAATTATAATAATGTTTCATAGGGAGTTGTGGATTAAATGAATTGTTATTTACTAATGGCTAAGAACAGTGTCTGGAACAGCATAAGCGGCTGTATTTGTGAAATGTATAAATATTCCCATAGGCATGGATAGTGCATATAAATGTCATCTGTTATATGAAATTTGGTAGAAATAAAGATTGTGCATGGTAGCTTTATTATTTTTTAACTTTTTGAAGCACCATCATATATATTTTTTTGTTTTTCCACAATACTCCGAGGAAAAAGATTGATACAGGCATTAAAATTTGAATGACTTGCACAAGGTAATACAGATAATTAATAGCACCAAGAGAGGTCACATTAGAGCGCCTGGCTTCCCATCCACATGTTTTTAAAAGTTAGACTATATGAATAGAAATCAACACATGATAAATTTAAAAACATTTTATTGATAAATGACAGAATTTAGCCTGTTTATTTTTAAAAGGCAAACAAAGTTAGTTTAAAAAATCACTTTGTCCAGTTTTGTTGTAAAAATGCAAAGTCTGAGTTCTGATTATTAATTAATTTTGATCTAGTCAGTAAGAATATTAATATTTAAATAGTGAAATAGCCTTGTGTTATGAATAAAAACTGTTCAGTAACTATTGGCTTCTTTCAATAAATATCAAGACCTTCTGGTGATTTAAGTTCTTTGTACCCGGGGCATGTTACAGTGAAGACTTATACCAAATTCTACCCAGTGAACCATTACTTATTAACAAAGAGATAGCATAGAACCTATTAAGTCTGAGGAGAATGCCCCATTTTCTGTCATAAGACACTTAATCAATGATATACTAGATTTTATATCTAGGCTTTTCCATGAATACAGTTATAGATTACAGACTCTGGCTTTTGGAAACATGGCTTTTATTATTTATTTAAAATTTTAATGCAGGAGGAAAGAAAGAAAGTGGCATCTATCAGTAAGAAATCAAACACCTCAGTTCTTAGAACATCATTTTTTTTTTTTTTTGAGTTGCCTAGGCCGGAATGCAGTAGCACGCTCACAGCCACCCCAGCATCAATCTGCTGGGTTCGGGCGATCCTTCTGCCTCAGCCTTCCAAGTAGGCAGAATTACAGGCATGTGCTATATATATATATTTTTTAATTGTAGAGATGAGGTTGCCCAGGCTGTTTTTGAACTGGTGGGCTCAGGCAATCCCCTCACCTCGGCTTCCCAAAGTGCTGGGATTACAAACTTGAGCCACCATGCCCGGCCAAGATATCATTTTTAAAGCAGTTTAAGTAAATATTTTGAAAATGGGAGTACTAACAATAAGTTAGATCAAATATGAATTTAAAAAAATTAAAATATACATTTGAAACAAGGGGAAATACTGTAAACAAAGTAAATATTAGATCTGAAAAGAAATTTAGATATACTTTGAAAAGAATAGAAATCATGGTAGTATGTTGGAAGAACAAAGAGCAGTATAACATTGAAGGGCTCATGAAGTTTGTTCCATAAAGAAAAAATAAGGATTTAAAAAAAATTAATTGATATTTTAATTTTTAGAACATATTTTGTAAATTTCTTTTGATTACTGGGGTACTAATTTTATCATCATATTATGTTTTCTTTGGATATAAAAATCTACACGTTTATATTTGTATATTATTTAGGCTTAACTCTGCCTTTTAAAAGACACTTGGGGAAGATGGGCACGGTGAGAATGAGGAAGGATTTTCTTGGTAAGCAGCAATAAACTACAACTATAAGTGAAAAAACTGGAATGAACGCTATAGCCACCATTAGCCATGTGGTTTTTCCAATTCATGCCACACTACTGAGGTTATTTGTCCTGTGTCTCCATGCAGTTCCTCCAGACTTCCTTGTTGTAGTGTTTGCTGTGGTACGCTATCAAGATGGTCTTTTCAGAAATATGCTGAACCTCATTTTTTGACGGTAGTGATCCTATCATTCATTCCCCTGGATTTTCATTATTCCCATAGTCTCATTCTTTTGATTACTTGTAGAAGTCCGCAGCTCCAACTTAAATCAATCTCTTTCTCACTCTAGTATCCTGAGAAATGTAAAGTTTTGGGATCTGATAAAATGTACTATTTTATAGTCTTTAGATCATATGATTCTTTTAAAAATGTTTTTATTTTCTTTTTTATTTTAAAGACATGGGGTACAATTCAGGGGTAGGTATACATATGTTCATTATGCAGGTACCCTTGAGATCATATGATTCTTTTTTAAAAAGTGCCATTATTTTAATTTAATTGTATATATTTTATGTGGCTATGTCTGACTCCAGGTCATACCTCATGGAGTCTTTCTATTGACCTGTCCTTTGAATCAGAAAATGTCTTCTAATTGATGTATTTAGATTAATTAATTTCTGGTCTTCATTGGTAATATAAATGATTCAATAAGATCATCTTGATTGAATATAAAACCAAATAGAAATAATTTTTTTCAATTTTCAATTTTAGATTACTTTATGTTAACTTTTTCTTTTCCATATGTCATTATGGGTTTATGACTTTTCAGATTTAATATATGGCAGTCAATTTCAGTCAATTATCTTCTTCTGATGTTCAGATGATCACAATTTTGGCCAATGGAACCCCCATTTAGATTGGTTTTGTTGTAATTTTGGCATGACCCTGTAAACTTTTGAAGCTTTTATGCTTTTTTTGGCACAATAAGATTATTTTCCTTGTGCTATCTTGTTTCAAACACATACCAGGCTTCTCTAAAAAACCTGAAAAAGTAGTATTGGGGGCCAGAACCTGGTATAAGGGTGCATTGTGCAAGTGACATCATACCTGGGACATTCAGTCTACAGAGCTAGATAATATTTTTTTTGTTCATTGGTTTTGTTTTGATTTTTACATTTTCTGTAAAGATGTCATTTATTCTTGCTCCATGGGCATATTTCTTGTGGGAAATTTTCAATCTCATTTTATTAGTAGGGATTCCAACCTTAATTCTTTTCACATATTACTTCTTTTTTTCCTGCTATGCAACAAATAGCATACTATATATCTTATGGGATTCTAGATTACTAACAAAATCAACATAGTTATTTACTAATGATGCCATAGTTCCAAGGTAAATATACAACATTAATAAAAACAACAAAACTAGAATAAACTCCAAACATTTCTATATATTTTCTTTTGTTTTTAAACTGCATTACTCTAAGGATTTGCAGTCAAATTACTTTGTTCTAGAAATTATGTAGTCTTTGTATGGCTATATAATTACTTGCTGATGGGTACTTTGGTTCAATTGTTTCCATTAGCTTTCAATTTGAGGAGCTTGGCATTCTATCAGCTAATAATCTAAATTCTTAAGACAGTGGAAGCTGCTAACTGCTAGTCTCTTCTTGGTGGCTACTGTCAACACCGGAGAAAGAAGAGTGCTCCGATGAGAGACAATAAAATGCAAATAGGTCTATCTTCAAAATTCTGTACATCATCTATAATAACACCAATATCCTAAATTAAAATATGTAATACTACATACATATCTTAACATGTAAATATTATTTAGTTTTTAGAAATATCAGAATCTGTGTATTTTATATATTTTATTTTATTTTTAGAGACAGGGTCTCACTCTGTCACCTAGGCTAGAGTGTAGTGGCATGCTGATGGCTCACTGCAGCCTCTTACCACCTCGTCTAAAGTGATTCTCCCACCTCAGTCTTTTGAATAGCTATGACTAGAGGTGCACAGCATCATGCCCTGTTAATTGATTTTTTTTTTTTAGAGGTGGGGTCTATGTTGTCCAGGCTGGTCTCAAACTTCTGACCTTAAGCAATCTTCCCACCTCAGCCTTCCAAAGTGCTGGGATTACAGGTGTGATCCACTGCACCCAACCAAATTTTATGTATTTTAAAATCTGCTAAATCATCTTCTGCTCTTCTAAGCAAATTTATTTCCTTTACTGAGCTGCAATTTTTCATATAACATGTAGCATCCCCTTAAGAACTCAACGTCTCATGACATATATTGTTATACCAAAGTTTTCAGTATATAAAGCCAAATCTCCCATTTAGGATCATAGTGATCCAGTACAAGTAAGTCTTTAATTTTGCTCCAGAAATATCAAGACAATGCAATGTTATAATTCATGTGATTACCAAAGAACAAAACATGCACATATAAGCTTTTGAGGTTTGCCTGGAATAGTGGGTCAAAAATGACATATATACTATTGGTATCTTGAATAACAGGACTAATGTACAATGCCAATTTTCAGAAGCTTTTGGATAAATACAAGTAGGTACCTTATTACCTTAGTACTTATGGATTCAGGCTTTTTTTTTTTTTTTTTTTTTGAGTTGGAGTCTCACTCTGTCACCCAGGCTGGATTGCAGTGGCACACTGATGGCCACCTCAGTGTCGACCTGTTGGGTTCTGGCGATCCTTCCACCTCTGCCCTCCAAGTAGCTGGAACTACAGGCGCATGCTACCCCACCTGGCTAGTTTTTAATTTTTTGTAGACATGAGGTCTCACGATGTTGCCTAGGCTGGTCTCGAATCCACTGGCTCAGGCAATCCTCTCACCTTGGCCTCCCAAAGTGCTGGAATTACAGGCGGTAGCCACCGTATCTGGCCTGGATTCAGACTTCTAAAAATCTTAGAATGTTATAAAACCTATCAAAGGTATATCAAAATGAAATGCAATTGGTTGAATAAATAACTGGAAAATGTAGAAGATTTTGTACTTGAGAAATTCAGGTGGAAACTTTTCTATGAATTAATGTAATTTTTAGATTGTCTGGGACCTGCTAGAATGATATTCATGAAGGACAGACAGGTTTACAATTGTAACACATTTCATTTCAATTCAGTTCAAATAAAGAGAAATGCCATGTTTTATATGACAGTCGTGTAAAGTGTTAGCTCTTTAGTTTTGGTGTAGAAATTTGAATTTTTGACTGGAAACAAATATGCTGTTCCTGAAATTTCCAATAGGAATTACACTTGTAACTATAGAGTACAAGGTAAAATTATGTTCTGCTTTTTTTTTTTTTTTGAGTTGGAGTCTCACTCCATGCAGTGGCACACTCACTCATGGCCACCCCATTG
Source organism: Carlito syrichta (assembly GCF_000164805.1). NCBI lineage: Eukaryota > Metazoa > Chordata > Mammalia > Primates > Tarsiidae > Carlito > Carlito syrichta. The sequence goes on from NW_007246894.1 coordinate 88,922, forward strand.
TCCATGACTTGCTGGGGTCCGGCGATCCTTCTGCCTCAGTCCTCCAAGTAGCAGGAACTATAGGCGCTGCTACCACGCCCAGCTAATTTTTGATTTATTGTAGAGACAGGTGTAACCAAGTTGTCTGGGCTGGTTTTGAACTCGCGGGCTCAGGTAATTCACTTGCCTTGGCCTCCCAAAGTGCTGGGATTACAGGCTTGAGCCACCATGCCTTTCCAATTATGTTCTTTAAAATTAGTAAACCAATAGAAATGCTATTCATACTATCCAGTTTTTTTTTTTTTAAATCATTGTTTGAAATTTAAAGATGTCAAACTACATGTGGAAGTAAAAACAAATACATTTTGGTTGCTAATCCACCATGTTGGCTTCTGATTAACCCCAATTCTGGGAAGACCTCTAGGATTTCCAGTTTATCTATTATTCCTTGTGCAAGAGAATGTAAATTCTGCCCTTAGGTCAAAACAACCTTGACATCATCTGACATCATGCTGCCTCCATTGTCTACACATCCCTTTGGAATCACTCTTTCCAAGGGTCCACAAGGCCCTGTATCTAGGGGGGTGGGGGGATAATGGCGCGGGGATCCACCATCTTACTGCTGTCCCACTTCTGTTTATAAGTCCCTATGAAATATTTCTTGCTAAGCAGCTGGATATGCTAGCCTCTTTCTTCAGCCTCTCAGTTTTCTAGAACTTTGGGAATAGGTTTGCATAAACCTGTTCACTATGGAACAATATAATACTCAAGTAGCTACAAAATACAATTCTTATGTAAGTCAAATATTTATTTAACTTATTAATGAGGGAACCAGCAGGATGGCAAAGCTGGGTCAAAGAAAGATTCAGAAAAGAAGGCTGAAATGAGAGCACCATTAAAATGAAATGACAAACAGGAAAATAAAGTCTTAACCTTTGGGATTATATTTTTTACAGGGCAGAAATTATTTACATCTCTACCAGATCAAAATAATTTACAAATCAATTTTCTACAAGTTAATGACTAACTTTACAGAGCGTGGACTTTAATAAATAGTCAAACAAGTATACTCTTCTAGTCAGCTGGCTTTTCAGGCTATCATATAGTATAACAATAAAAGGATACACAGTTATTCTTTTGCTTTAATTCCATGCATTGGATAAATTTTTTCTAACAAAGTCATTTTAACAAAACAGACCCCCTCAAACATGCAATGAACATTTTGGAAATAAAAGTGAGATAAAGTATGAATATTTTATTAAAGAAGAAGGAGGTAATTAGGTCACTTTCTTCTCCAGGTTTCCAGAACTGAAGTTTTTGCTTTTTACAGACTTTAAACTGATGCTATTTCTTCTTTCTCCCTTTTAAAAAACTTGTTTTCAGAGCCTGACTCAGGCTCAAACCTATTAATTTTTTAGCTGTGGCTGGTCTTTATCATACCAAAGATAACTTTTTTCTTTTTGAGTGTAAGACTCTGCTAGGAAACAAATAAGAATATTTTAATATTTTTAGTTTCATACACAGATTTTCAGTGTCACCTTGTCTTTCTGGTTAAAAAATCAACTTTAGTATTAAAATTATTCCATATAGAGTGAACACATTTTATATTTTTTAACCATATACATATTAAACATGGAAATTTTATGTGGTAATGAATTTGGAGTGCACCTTTCCAGGCAGTTCTTAAGATTCTTATGGATTTCTCAACATAATTGGTAATTCAACAGGTATGTTTGTAATTATGCAAACAGGTTCTTATTTTACTCAATTTTCTAGGGTAATGCATTCTTCTATGAAAGAGAGATTGGTGCTTCCTGGCGCCGCTGTGGGACTGCCGCCGCGTTTCCCGCTTGCCCACTGCCCCATTTCGTGAGCCCCGGGGCAGCCGCAGCCGGCCGGCCCACACTTCCGAGAGACGCTCAAGTCGCACGAAGTGGAACTGGAGAAGACCAACAAATTTGTCAAGGACGGGAAGTCGCTCATCGGCGCACTCAAGAGGATTTCCGGCAAGATGGCGACAGGGCAACCTGGTCTGTGAAGCCCTCTGCAAAGGAGAACTGCAGTGGGTCTCTGGCTCCCGGGGGCTGCTACCCCCAAATCGCAGCCTGGTCTTCATACGGAGCTTGGCCGTTGCCACTGCTGGGGCATCGCAGCGAACTGGACAGCCACTGCAGTGCAGACGCCGCCGCTGCTGCAGCTGCAGCCGCAGCCGCCGCTGGTAGCACATTGTACCACCTGGGCCGGAGGCGATCCACGACTTCAGTCCTTGAAGCCCCTTCAGGGAAGATCTGCTGGGATCGCTGCCACCTCTCCTGCAACCGAGATGTCCTGCCTGCCATGATTTTCCTGTCTGTGCCCTGAGGCAGGCAGTCATCTCCAGTCTGCCGGTTCCTGTCCGACCCCACCCCCTCTGGGGCGAGTAGCTGAGATAGCACCACCTGCTGGCGATTCAAGGTAACAACACCGAAACAGGAGAAACAAGCTTGAAAAAGACATAGACCAGAGTGGTGAATGGAGGGTGATCTGAACTGCCCTTCACAGCAGACCAGGGACAACTGACCCTAACTGCAAACTAATTTACCTGTTTGAAAAGAAAGCTAGAAATCAGAACTGAAAAGACATTGGACTTAAATGAAAAGTCTCAGAGTGTGCTTCATTGATTCTGTTAGTTTAATGACTTAATTCTATTCCTACTGTATTATTCCTTTTTTTCCCCTCTTCCTTTTCTTCTCTTTTCTTCTCTCTGTAAACCATATCTTTGTATAGAGGAACAGTGCACCAATAAGGTGGTTGGTTAGCTTGTATGTTAGCATCACTATATGTTTTATTTTTTTTTTTGATGGGAGTTGGTTTGTCAGTAACTGTGGTCTATTGTTTTTATCTGTTTCAGTATAGGTCTCTCTCTCCATTTGTTGGCACACGTTTGTTTCCCCCCTTACTCCTCTATC
>NW_007246894.1:92272-96815 GCF_000164805.1 Carlito syrichta
AAAGAAGAATATAGGTCTCACACAGACACCTGGGAGATCAGACACTGAGAAAACAGAATCTGGAACACAAACAATGAAGAGCCCCCAGAATGACTGGTCACATGCAACAAACCCAGACATCAAGACATTAATGGAGAGAATAAAAAAATTGAGGAGAGACAAGAGGAAAATAGGAAGGAGCTGATGTCAGAAATAACAGCAGTAAAGAATACTGTGATGGAAATGAACAACAGACTAATAAGCATGGAAAGCAGAATTAGCCAAGCAGAAGAAAGAATCTCAGAGCTTGAAGACTAAAACACAGAACTAACCCAAACTGTCAAAATCATAGAAAAGAAGCTCAAAAAAGACAGAACAAAACCTGCAAGAGATGAATGATCACTTCAAGAGACCAAACCTAAGAATAATTGGGCTTCCTGAGGCAGAGGGAGAAATAGAAGCCACACTGGGACAAACATTTAATGAAATCATTCAAGAAAACTTCCCTCATCTCATCAAGGATGAAAAAATTCAAACACAAGAGATTCAGAGAACCCCTGCAAGACAACAAATGAGAAGACCAACTCCCAGACACATAATAATTTGCCTAAACAAAGTAGCTATAAAAGAAAAAATCCTGAAGGCAGCAAGAGAAAAAGGCCAGGCTACCTACCAGGGAAGACCAATTAGAATAGCAGCAGATTTATCCACAGAAACCCTTCAGGCTAGGAGAGCCTGGAGCATTATCTTCAAAGTTCTAAAAGAGAAACAATTTCAACCAAGAATAACCTACCCAGCCAAACTAAGATTCATTAGTGAAGGAGAATTGAAATCTTTTCCAGTTATCCAATCCCTAAGACCCTACGCTGCCACCAGACCACCTCTACAAGAAACACTTAAGAAAGTACTGAACACGGAAGAAAAAGAAAAAAGAACAACAGCATTCTTCACAAGAGTACAGGCAAAAGATTAAAAACACACATGAGCCAACTCCAGAACCTAAAGAAAGACAATAAACAAACAGGAACAACTCTGTAAGAACCTTACAACAGGGATCAACTCTTGTATTTCAATTATTAGCCTAAATGTGAATGGACTAAATGCACCACTGAAAAAACATAGAATGGCAAAATGGATAAAATATCATCAGGCAACAATCTATTGCCTTCAAGAGACTCACCTCACTAGAAAGGACACCCACAGACTCAAAGTAAGAGGATGGGAAACAAACTTTCAGGCGAACGGAATACAAAAGAAAGGAGAAGTAGCGATCTTAATTTCAGACAAAATACCCTTCAAGCTATTAAAAATCAAAAAAGATACAGAAGACCACTACATAATGATAAAAGGCTCAATCCATCAACAAGAAATATCTATCCTAAACATATATGCACCCAACATAGGTGCGCCAACTTTCAAAAAGCAACTTCTAGAAAAACTAAAGAAAGATATTGACTCTAACACCATCATAACTGGGGACTTTAATACCCCACTCACAACCCTAGACAGATCATCAGGACAAAAAATCAGCAAGGAGATCCGGAACCTCAATGTGAGTTTGGGCCAAATGGACTTAATTGATACCTACAGAACACTCCATCCAAAGACCACAGAATATACATTCTGCTCATCACCACATGGAACATATTCTATGATCGACCACGTAATTGGCCATAAATCAAGCATAAGCAAATTTAAATGGACCGAAATTCTACCCTGCACCTTCTCAGACCATGGTGGAATAAAAATAAACATTTACACCAACAAAGTCCCCCCAAAACCCACAAAGACATGGACACTAAACAGCATGATGCTAAAAAACTCCTGGGTCAATGATGAAATCAAAACAGAGATCAAAAGATACCTGGAAACAAATGAAAATGAAGAAACATCTTACCAAAATCTCTGGAACGCCTTGAAAGCTGTAGTAAGAGGGGAATTTATATCCCTTCAAACACACATGAAGAAAATGGAAGGAACACAAATTCACAACCTAACAAGCCACCTAAAGAAGCTGGAAAAGCAAGACCACAAAAACCCTCATTTCAGCAGAAGAATCCAGATCACCAAAATAAAAGCCTAAATCCAGGACATAGAAGACAAAAAGATAATACAAAAAATCATTGAAACAAAGAGCTGGTTCTTTGAAAGGATAAAGAAGATCGATGGTCCCCTAGCTAGACTGACCAAAAAAAAGCAAAAAAATGAGAAAAAAACCCAATAAGCACAATCAGAAACACAAAAGATGAAGTCACATCTGATCCTGAAGAAATACAAAAGATCATTAGAGACTACTACATACACTTGTATGGAAACAAACTTGAAAACCTTAAGGAAATGGAGGACTTTCTGACATCACACAACCTACCTAGGTTGGAACAAGAAGAAATTGAGACCCTAAATAGACCAATAACAATCAAGGAAATTGACTATGTAGTAAGAAAACTTCCTACAAAAAGAAGCCCTGGTCCAGATGGCTTTCCAGCAGAATTCTACAAGACATTTAAGGAGGAACTGATATCAATCCTACTGAAGGTATTCCAGGTGATTGAAAAAGATGGAACTCTCCCCAAATCATTTAACGAAGCCAACATCACATTGATACCCAAGCCAGGTAAAGATCCAAAAAAGAAAGAAAGGCCAATATCTTTGATGAACATAGATGCTAAAATTCTCAACAAGATCCTAGGAAACCAGATTCAGCAATACATCTCAAAAATCATACATCATGACCAAGTAGGCTTCATTCCTGGGATGCAAGGCTGGTTCAACATTCACTAAAACCATAAATGTAATTAAATACATCAACAGATGTCAAAACAAAAACCACATGATTATATCATTAGATGCAGAAAAAGCTTTTGATAAAATCCAGCACCCCTTCTTGATAAGAACCCTCGAACATCTAGGCATACGGGGAACATACCTCAAAATAGTAAAAGCCATCTCCGAGAAACCCACAGCCAGCATACTCCTAAATGGACAAAAATTGGAATGATTTCCCCTGAAAACTGGAACAAGACAAGGATGCCCACTCTCACCTCTCCTGTTCAACATAGTATTGGAAATCCTGGCTCGAGCAATCAGAGAAGAGGAGGCAATCAGGGGTATGCAAATAGGAAAAGAGGAAGTCAAGTTATCTCTCTTTGCAGATGATATGATTGTGTACCTTGAAAACTCAAGAGAATCTGTCCAAAACCTCCTTATACTGATAAAGGCCTTTGGCAAAGTCTCAGGATACAAAACAAATGTACAAAAGACAATCTCATTTCTCTACACCAATAATAAACAAATAGAAACCCCCTAAAAAACACAATTCCATTCGCAATAGCCACAAAAAAAATGAAATACCTCTGGTTATCTTCTTAACCAGAGACGTGAAAGACCTTTACAATGAAAATTACAAAACACTGCTCAAAGAAATCAAAGATGACACAAACAAGTGGAAAAATATCCCATGCTCATGGATTGGAAGAATCAACATTGTGAAGATGTCCATCTTACCTAAGGCAATCTACAAATTCAATGCAATACCCATCAAATTACCAGCAACATTCTTCCCAGACCTAGAAGAGACGACACAGGAATTCATATGGAAACACAAATGACCAAGAATAGCCAGAACAATCCTCAGCAAAAAAAACAAAGCAAGTGGTGTCACATTACCAGACTTCAAACTTTACTATAAAGCTACAATCATCAAAACAGCTTGGTATTGGTATAGGAATAGGCATATAGATCAATGGAATAGAATAGAGATTCCAGAAACAAAACCTCAATTTCTCAACCAACTCATCTTTGATAAGGCCTCCACCACCTACCACTGGGGAGAGGAGAACCTATTCAGTAAATGGTGCTGGGAAAACTGGCTGACCACATGCAGAAGATTGAAACAGGACCCCTATCTATCCCCATACACAAAGGTTAGCTCCAAATGGATCAGAGATCTAAATGTAAAACCTCAAACCATAAGAACCTTAGAAAAGGAAGGAAATGCCCTCATGGAAATCGGAACTGGCATCCAATTCCTGAACACAACCCAAAACCCACAGGTCATAAGAGAGAAGATAGACAAGTGGGACCTTATTAAACTGACAAGCTTCTGCAAGGCCAAAGAAACCATCAAGAGAGCAGGGAGACAGCCTACAGACTGGGAAAAAGTATTTGCCAATACCAGGTCTGACAAAGGCTTAACATCCTGGATCTACAAGGAACTCAAACGTGCTGAAAAGAAGAAAACAAACAACCCCATTATAAAATGGGCAAAAGATATGAACAGACACTTCACAAAAGAGGACATCCGAGCAGCCAACAAACACATGAAGAAATGCTCAACCTCACTAATCATCAGGGAGATGCAAATCAAAACCACACTGAGATACCTCCTAACTCCAGTCAGAATGGCAATTATCAACAACTCAAAAAATAACAGCTGCTGGAGAGGGTGTGGCAAAAAGGGAACACTTCTACACTGTTGGTGGGAGTGTAAACTAGTGCAACCTCTATGGAAAGCAGTGTGCGATTCCTAAAAGCTCTAAATATCAACCTCCCATATGACCCAGCA